>NC_091568.1:20356728-20364228 GCF_042767895.1 Penaeus vannamei
GTAAGCCTTCAAGTGATTAAGATGAGCCTTCATCTGGACTTCGGTGGTGACGTCTTGGATCTCAAAGGACACCGGTCCTAGGCGTTTCATAATGCGTGCAGGGCCGCGCCATTTCCCTGTGAGAGGAGGAAGACCTCCCATACGATGACGGTGCTCATAGTACCACACAAGGGCACCTTCGGTAGGCTGGAACTCCACCCTTTTGCCACGGTCATAATACCTCCCGTAGATTCGGCGCGCTTCCTTAGAGGCTTCTACAGCTGCACGACGGGCTTCCTGAAGGCGCTCCTGGAGCTTGGCGTTTTCATCGAAGACAGCTTCATTGGTGAGGCCGATGGGAAAGTTGGCATGCCTGCCGGTAAGCAGGTAGAGAGGCTGCTCACCAGTAGTACGGTGGATGGCCGAGTTGATTTGCAGGCGTAGCTCAGGAACAAACTGGTGCCAGACTCTTGGACGGTTGTTCACAAGTGCAGTGAGTGCAGACTTTACAACACGGTTTGTGCGCTCCACCATGCCATTCGCTTGTGGATGATAGCGAATTGTGTAGTGATTGCTAGCGTGCATTAGTTGGGTGAGTTCACGAAACAGGTTACTGGTAAACTGGACTCCATTATCACTCTGAATAACTCTGGGTGGGCCGAAAATGGTGACCCAGTGGTCCAGGAATGCTCTGTGTACAGCTGCTGCAGTGGCTCTTCGAAGTGGGACGATTTGCAAGTAGCGGGAATGTTGATCTAATATTGAAAGAGCCCAACGAACTGTAACATTGGGCCCGAAGTCCATTATATCCATGGAGACCCTCTCAAGGGGAAACTGGGCTAGTGGTGTATCTGCCATGGGGGCCTTCTGCATGTTGCCTCGAGACTGCTGACATATCACGCAACTGCCAACATACTGACGAGCATCTCTTAGCATGTTAGGCCAGTAAAACATTGATCGGGCATTCTGGAACGTCTGATGTACTCCTGGTTGCGAGGCCAGTGGGGGCAGATGCGACGCTTTCAATGCAGAGTTCCTGAGGCTCTCAGGCACCACCAACTGGTAGCAAATCCGGTCTGGCAAGTGTCTCAGACGATAGAGCACTCCATCTTTCAATTCGAAGTCACTCAGTGGAAGGGGCAGCTTCTTCTTTGGAAGAGTTCCATCCCTAAGGTATCGACGGATGTCAGCAAGCTGTGGGTCGGCTGCTTGTTGATCTGCTAGCTTGTCAGGGGAGAGCTCAGTGATGGTTAACTTCGCAACTTGGCGGGACAGCAAATCAGGAACATAATTGGCAGGCCTTTCCTTATAACGAATGCTGAAGTCGTAAAAGGAGAGGTCATGTGCGAAGCGAGTCATTCTAGGAGACTTGGTTTTCCTGGTGAAGACGTACACTAACGGTCGGTGGTCGGTGTAGACTGTAAAATGCCGCCCATACAGATACGAGTCGAACACTCGAACACCTTCCACAACTGCCAAAGCCTCCAGGTCGATGATAGGGTAGCGGGTTTCAGCATCACGGAGCTTTCTGCTGTAGTATGCAACAGCATGCGGCGATTGCAGATCATCCCTCTGGATCAAACAGGCTCCCAAAGCGATGTTGGATGCATCTGTATGAAGCTCGAATTCTTTGGTAAAATCGGGCTGCCGGAGGACAGGCGCTGATACAAGCTTTTCCTTCAGTGCATTAAAGGCGGCTTCTTGTTCATGGCCCCAGGTCCATGCTCGTCCCTTCTTCAGCAGGAGATGCAAAGGAGAGGCGATGGTAGCATACCCAGGGATGTGTTTCCTGAAGAAGCCAGTGGCACCCAAGAAGCGACGAACTTCTCTCACAGTACGGGGTGATGGGGTTTTCGATATAGCCAATACCTTCTCTTGATTGGGTGAAACACCTTCTGGGGAAATCGTAAAGCCCAAGAAGTCGATGGTGGTAGCTGCAAACTGGCATTTCTGGACGTTCAGCTTGAGACCGGCCATGGAAAGGAGTTGTAACGTCTCGTCCAGATCACTGAGATGCTGCGAGAAGGTTCTGCTGTAGACGATCACATCGTCAAGGTAGGCAAGCGTATGACGGCCCAGCACAGAAGACAGGACAAGATTCATTGTGCGTTGGAATGTTGTCGGAGCAGTTGACAGACCAAAGGGGAGCCTTCGAAAATGGAAGAGCCGATAGCCATCGGAGAATGCTGTCTTTGGCCTGTCCAACTCCTCCACTTCTACACTCCAGTAGGCTGCCCTTGCATCCAGGGTAGTGAAGATGTTCATGGTCCCCAGCTCATCTATCATTTCACTTATGTGCGGCAGCGGGTAGGTATCACGTTTGGTGACAGCATTGAGTCCACGGTAGTCCACACAAAAACGCAGTGTCCCCCCCTTTTTCTTCACGAGAACTACTGGACTTAACCAGGGTGAGGTAGAAGGCTCTATGACACCTGCCCGGAGCATAGAGTCACATTGCTCCTTGATGGTTTGACGAGTGGCATGTGGTAGCCTCCACTGTCGGTTGCAGACGGGTTTGGCATCACCGGTATCGATGCTGTGCTTGATGCCAGGGACTAACCCCACAGTTTCTTCATCACCATCAAAGAGCTCCTGGTAACGGCTGAGTACCTGTGTGAGTTCTAGGCGTTGGGCGTCTCCTAAGTGGCTGAGGTCTGGGGCAAGGTCTTCATTCCTGGTTCCCTCGGCCTTAGATGCTAATGACTCTACAGCCTCAATTGCAGCTATTGCTAGAGACGGTGGCAATTCAGCATCACAAACATCTAGGTCATCTTCATATCCAAAGTCCTGGACTCCATAGAAGTTGTCGAACTCGTCCTCTTCCCACTCATATTCTTCTGGTACATCATCCTCCCAAGAACCCTCCTCGACAGGATTGTTGCTAGTCCTGGCGACTGGTTCTGGAGGTGGAGGTTGAGGCTGTGATTCCGAAGAGTGAGTGGAGTACACAGTGTCTACAGGCTCCACTGTGCCTAAGCGAGTCCCATTGTGGAGGATGAGTGGCCGAGACGAGGGATTCATGGCCCACACGTGGCAGTGGCGTTCTTTGACTGTGGTGACAGAGTGCGGAATCGTGAGGGCCTCCGACACTCCTGGAGTTAAAAGGACGTCCCCATCTGTTGGACCCATACGTGCTACACGGCCACTCAGGAAACAGCCTGAGTGAGGTGGGATCTCCACTCGCTGGACGAGGTGCACTGCAGCGGCATCTTGAGGTTTCTGGATCTGGCCCATGGCAGCATCACTGGTTCTGGCAACCTTCCATGTTGTTGGCAGAGTCTTGTTGCGGGTGACCGGACAGATTCCGAGTGTTTTGTGATCAGTGTAGACAACTGAAAACTCCCGTCCTTCCAGTGTGAGAACTGCATTGTTTGTGATTGTGCTGTGGGACAGGGTGAAGTTCAGCCTCCGAAGGAGATCCATTCCGACAAGAATGTCACCTGGGAAGGTAGTGTCGACTTCAGCAGCTTGATGAGGTACAGTGAGGTTATCATCTAGGTTAAAAGCAAGTGTCCATTCTGAGGTAACATGCAGTGGCTGGCCTGTCACCCCTCTGAGGATCTTTGAAGAGCTTCTGCTTCGAAGTTTCCGGCATGCATCAGATAGGATGGCAGCTGAAGACTTGATAAGGGTGGCCTCGGAACCCGTGTCAATGAAGCAGATTGTGGTCCTGCCATTAACATTGAGTCCCACGAGAGGTCGTCCTGTGGGACCTGCTGCGTTCACCACACTGATCACTGGTTCATGGAGTTCCGTCTGTGTACTGGTGGTAGTAACGGCTCCCTGCTGTGAGACTGCCAGAGGGGCTTGGAGCTCTGCCATCCTGGCCGGTCGGAAAGGGACACTCCCTGGCAAGATGGCCGGTCCTCTGGCAACGAAAGCAGGTTAGGCTTCTTGGTGGTGGTCTAATGCCTGATGCAGTGGCACGGCATTCTGAAGTGTTGTGGTACGAACTGCGATGATACTCGCACCACCGGGAAGGAGCAGGGTATGGAGACGCAACTTCATCTTGTTCGGCAGCCACAGCGTATGCATAAGCATCTCGGGTTCGAGGTGGACGAGGTGGGTAATTGTGCCGACCCACACTGTCATCTCCAGGGAAGTCATTTGGAGACTGGTGACGGCTGGTAGACTCCCTGTGCCGTATGCCGTTCCGGGAATTCCAAATCCTTTGGGCGGTCTCAGCAAGCTGTGATGTCGGGCAATCTTCCTTCAGGGCTAGGAAATCCCTTAGCCAGGGCGGGATCCCAGTCAGAAACACACGTCTAATAAGCTCTGAGGGATCACCTATAGCTTCCTTATGGTCCCGGTAACCCTGGTAGACAGATCCCTCGAGTTGCTGGTAAAAATCAAAGGGAGCCTATCCTGCAGCCATACGGTTCTCATACAGGACTTTGTAAAAGTCTGCTGCAGTATAGGTTCCTCGGAACTTGGAGCGTAGAGCTGCCTTAAATGTGTCCCAGTCACGTATGAAATCAAAGAGTGGCGAGTTGATGATAAGATCAGCAGGGCCGCGGCAACTTGCTCGTGCTGCTTGAATAAAAGATTCGCTCGTTGGAGGCTTCACAAGATTTTCGATCGAGCGAATCCAGCCCTCAATCTCTTGATTTCTCTTAAGAGGCAGTGAAGCTGAAGTGTCCCCCTTAAAGTGAGGAACAGTCTCCCTTGCAAGGACATAGGAGACAGTTTGGGACGGCCCTTGAGATGAGGCGGGTCTCCCATATGAAGGCGCGTGGCTGAATTCAGGCACATTTAGATTGTTGGGGTAATGTGCAGGCTGGACTGGAGGTTCTGGTGTAGATGGTCGGCTACGGGGAAGGGGCCGAGGAAGATCACAGGTTGCATCATTGCGGCCATACATCTGGACAGCATCTCTCGGCCGACTTTTCCGCTTTTCCTCTTCTAATTCTCTTTCCTTTTCCTTTAACAGTCGTCGTAGCGTTGCGATCTGCTCATCTCTGCTGCTGTCTTGCGCTCGCTCAGGGGTAGGAGTGGGCAGAGCTCTCTGAGGGCTAGAGTGGGTAGTTGATGCCGTTTCCACCCCTTGTTGATGTGTTGCTTCTTCTTGCCGGGCCAGTCGCTCGCTGAAATCTTGTGTCTGCGACTTGATTTCTTGTATGTCAGCGGATAAAGCTCCAATTTTGTCGAGGATCTCCGAGAAGAGAGTCATCTCGCCCTCCATGGCTCGTACTGCTTGTCTTACTTCGGGGTTTGAACAGGGGACAATGACCGGCATCTGTTCAACCGAAGTACTGGGCACAGGTGAGGGAGCACGGGAACTGGGCTGGCTCAACGTCCCTGCATGCTTACTGCGGGTCACTCTTTCGGGTTTTCCAGGCATTGTCTAGATCACTGCTAGGACACTCACAACACTTAACACAGGGGGTTGATGAGTTACTGAACACTATGGACCACAAAACACCAGTATCACTGAACACAGGGGTTGGGGAGTCACTGAACACAATGGACCACAAAACACCAGTATCACTGAACACAGGGGTTGGGGAGTCACTGAACACAATGGACCACAAAACACCAGTATCACCAAATACAGGGGTTGGGGAGTCACTAAACACTTTGGACCACAAAACACCAGTATCACTGAACACAGGGGTTGGGGAGTCACTAAACACTAGGCACCACAAAACAAACAAAATCAGAACATAATAGATCAAAACATTTAAGCCTTTACACTTAAGTCACCACGGGATATTTACATTAAATAGTCACCGTAGAGTATATTACTCAACGATACACCAAGAACTAAACATAATCACTATGCACTTTGGAAGATTATACACACTGCTGGAACAAAGTTATCACATTTACATGGAAATCAGGAAAGTATCCCTAAACCTATCGAGAGCCATAAACCATTAGCTGGGCGAGCGGTTATTAGTACATGTACATCTATCTCTGCAAGAGATGATTATGCTGAAAGAGATGGGTACCGCTCTTGAATACTACAAATATACATTGATCAATACTACATGGCTCTCCAAAGTCCTCTTAAGAGGCTACAGACATGGTTGACATAACCTAGCAGGAAGCAACTAATTATGCTGGACGTAATTGCGAGAAGGACACTAGTAGGACAGCAAACCTCCCGCCGCTGCCACCAAAAATTATAAGTATCTGTAAGGTATACACCTAGCTAGGGCCAGGTGCTAATCTATGTAGAGGAGCCCGAATTATCTCCCGTGAGGCAGGAGAGGCTTAGGGACCAAGTGAGATCAGGGGTCCCGTTCACTCCCCTTGAAAATAGAAAAAAAAAAATATGTTGAAGAGAGTCTATTTAGGATGTTGCTATTCCTTCTCTAGAGTCCTTCCGCAATAGAACGAGAGAATGAGCGAGAGAACAAGGAGAGAATGAGCGAGAGAACGAGGAGAGAATGAGCGAGAGAACGAGGAGAGAATGAGCGAGAGAACGAGGAGAGAATAAACGAGGAGAACGAGGAGAGAATGAACGAGGAGAACGAGGAGAGAATGAACGAGGAGAACGAGGAGAGAATGAACGAGGAGAACGAGGAGAGAATGAGTGAGAGAACGAGGAGAGAATGAGCGAAAGAACGAGGAGAGAATGAGCGAGAGAACGAGGAGAGAATGAACGAGAGAACGAGGAGAGAATGAGCGAGAGAAAGAGGAGAGAATGAGCGAGAGAACGAGGAGAGAATGAGCGAGAGAACGAGGAGAGAATGAGCGAGAGAACGAGGAGAGAATGAGCGAGAGAACGAGGAGAGAATGAGCGAGAGAACAAGGAGAGAATGAACGAGAGAACAAGGAGAGAATGAACGAGAGAACAAGGAGAGAATGAACGAGAGAACAAGGAGAGAATGAACGAGAGAACGAGGAGAGAATGAACGAGAGAACAAGGAGAGAATGAACGAGAGAACAAGGAGAGAATGAACGAGAGAACAAGGAGAGAATGAACGAGAGAACAAGGAGAGAATGAACGAGAGAACAAGGAGAGAATGAACGAGAGAACAAGGAGAGAATGAACGAGAGAACAAGGAGAGAATGAACGAGAGAACAAGGAGAGAATGAACGAGAGAACAAGGAGAGAATGAACGAGAGAACAAGGAGAGAATGAACGAGAGAACAAGGAGAGAATGAACGAGAGAACAAGGAGAGAATGAACGAGAGAACAAGGAGAGAATGAACGAGAGAACAATGAGAGAATGAACGAGAGAACAAGGAGAGAATGAACGAGAGAACAAGGAGAGAATGAACGAGAGAACAAGGAGAGAATGAACGAGAGAACAAGGAGAGAATGAACGAGAGAACAAGGAGAGAATGAGCGAGAGAATGAGCGAGAGAACGAGCGAGAGAACGAGGAGAGAATGAGCGAGAGAATGAGCGAGAGGACGAGTAAGAGGACAAGTAAGAGGACGAGTAAGAGGACGAGTAAGAGAACGAGTATGAGAACGAGTATGAGAACGAGTGAGAGAACGAGTGAGAGAACGAGTGAGAGAACGAGCGAGAGAACGAGCGAGAGAACGAGTGAGAGAACGAGTGAGAGAA
>NC_091568.1:20398077-20400577 GCF_042767895.1 Penaeus vannamei
CTCTCTCTCTCTTCTTCTCTCTCTCTCTCTCTCTCTCTTTTCTCTCTTTTCCGTCTCTCCCTCTCTATTTCTCTCTATCTCTTTTTCTCTGTCTCTGTCTCTCTGTCTCTGTCTGTGTGTCTGTCTGTCTGTCTGTCTGTCTCTCTCTGTCTCTCTCTCTCTCTCTCTCTCTCTCTCTCTCTCTCTCTCTCTCTCTCTCTCTCTCTCTCTCTCTCTCTCTCTCTCTCTCTCTCTCTCTTCCCTCTTTCCCTCCCCCTCTCTGTCTGTCTGTCTTTCTCTCTCTCTCTCTCTCTCTTTCTCTCTCTCTCTCTCTCTCTCTCTCTCTCTCTCTCTTTCTCTCTCTCTCTCTCTCTCTCTCTCTCTCTCTCTCTCTCTCTCTCTCTCTCTCTCTCTCTCTCTCTCTCTCTCTCTCTCTCTCTCTCTCTCTCTCTCTCTCTTCCCTCTTTCCCTCCCTCCCCCTCTTTCTCTCTCTCTCTCTCTCTCTCTCTCTCTCTCTCTCTCTCTCTCTCTCTCTCTCTCTCTCTCTCTCTCTCTCTCTCTCTCTCTCTCTCTCTCTCTCTCTCTCTCTCGCTCGCTCGCTCGCTCGCTCGCTCTCTCTTTATTAATATAATAAAGCCTGTCTCTAGTTAAGTGGACAGATGTGACACAGAAGGAGACATTGACGAAACCGTTGACGACATGGACATGGAATCAAAGATTGTTCTTAGGGACAGTTCTTAAATTTGTCAAAGAAGCGTGAATACCGTGCCTGGCTCCCCGAATTCCCTAGATAGCGCCCTGGCTAAGAGGGAAGTGTTCCTACACTTGGGTCTGGCTCCACAGAGGGAGAGGACAGAGAGAGAGAGGTGGGAGAGAGCACAGAGAGACGGAGAGAGAAAGGGCGGTGGGGAGAGGACAGAGAGAGAGACAGACAGACCGAGAGAGAGGGAGAAGAGACAGAGACAAGAAAGTAATGGGGAGGGGACACAGAAGAGAGAGAGAGGGAGAGAGAGAAAGAGCAAGAAAAAGAGAGAGGGAGTGAGAGAAGAGGACAGAGAGACGAGAGAGAGAGAGACAGAGAGGTGTGGGGAGAGGACAGAGAGAGAGAGAAGAGCAGGCTAAGAGAAAGAAAGAGAAGTGGGGAGAGGACAGAGAGACGGAGAGAGAGAGAGGTGGGGAGAGGACAGAGAGACGGAGAGAGAGAGAGGTGGGGAGAGGACAGAGAGAGGGGGGGGCACAGAGTGGGAGAGAGAAAGAGAAAGAAAATATAAGGTTCTAAACCTTCTATATGGATGAATACTGGTAAGCAGTAGTGAAACGCTGATGTGGCTGTACATTTATTTAAGAACACTATTATGAAGGATAACGCGACACGATTCTTGGTGCTGGTGCCCGGCCGACGCGCCAACGAGGCCAACGAGGCCAACGAGGCCGGCGACGGGTAGTAGGCGAGTGAGCTTGAGCGAGACTCACCCGGTCAAGGTCAGGCTCGCCGAGGGTGTGAGCGTCCTAGAGAGTGAGCTGGAGTGAGTGAGGATAAGGGAGGATAAGGATAAGTCCGATATGCGAAGCTGAGCCTCGCCCGGGCTATGAGGGGAGCCCGGCCTGTGCCGAGTAATGTCGACTCGATCAACGTGTGTCAGCGAGTGCTGACGCGACAGAGCTTAGTCCTTACCCACCTGGTGCCCAGCCACAGCAGTAACCTCCGAGCGACAATTGCAACTTCGCGCGCCTGGGCGGGGCGCGAACCGCCGACCCCTCGGATGAGAGGACGGCACGTTACCACTGTACTAGCCTGGAGGCGAGTGAGTGAGAATGAGGCTTGGTCAAACTTGAGTCAGTGTATGTACCCCTGACCTCGCGGCGTGGCGATGGTGTGGCGTGGGGTGACGCGTGGCCCACACCATGTGGACACACACTCTCCACCAGGAAGCACTTACGTGGTTTTGAGCTTGCATGCTACATTATGATTGCGGGACCATCCAGTATGTTATAGAAAGAGAGAGAGAGCGAGAGAAAGATGTGGGGGAGAGGACAGACAGAGAGAGAGAGAGGTGAGGGAGAGGACAGAGAGAGAGAGGTGGGGGAGAAGACAGAGAGAGAGAGAGAGAGAGGTGGGGGAGAAGACAGAGAGAGAGAGAGAGAGGTGGGGGAGAAGACAGAGAGAGAGAGGGGGGATGAGGCCAGAGCGAAAGAGAGAGAGAGAGATGGGGAAGGGGAGGGGGAGAGAAAGAGAGAGAGCGAGAAAGAGGGAGAGAGAGGTGCTGGCGAGGCGGCACCCTTCGTCACCATTAGTTCCCCTTAACTGCCACTCCTTGGCCCTTCACTCAACTTGGCGGTCCTTCACGGCTTTGCACAGGCCCTTACTAAACCTTAATGTCTCTCCTCAATCTTAAAAAGTCCTCGTAGGAACTTTTTTCTTCAAGTCGTGCTGCCACAATATCGGCTGCTGCCGGACTGAGCCGCGCCGCGGATGCCTCCCTTGTGCCGTGCGGACGCTCAGCTCTCGGCTCGAAGGTTC
>NC_091568.1:20430577-20443077 GCF_042767895.1 Penaeus vannamei
CCCCTCTCATCTCTCTCTTCCCCCTGACCCTCCCCTCTGATCTCTCTCTTCCCCCTGACCCTCCCCTCTCACCCCTCTCTTCCCCCTGACCCTCCCCTCCCACCCCTCTCTTCCCCCTGACCCTCCCCTCCCACCCCTCACTTCACCCTGACCCTCCCCTCCCACCCCTCTCTTCCCCCTGACCCTCGCCTCTGATCTCTCTCTTCCCCCTGACCCTCCCCTCTGATCTCTCTCTTCCCCCTGACCCTCCCCTCTCACCCCTCTCTTCCCCCTGACCCTCCCCTCCCACCCCTCTCTTCCCCCTGACCCTCCCCTCCCACCCCTCTCTTCCCCCTGACCCTCCCCTCTCATCTCTCTCTTCCCCCTGACCCTCCCCTCCCACCCCTCTCTTCCCCCTGACCCTCCCCTCTCACCCCTCTCTTCCCCCTGACCCTCCCCTCCCACCCCTCTCTTCCCCCTGACCCTCCCCTCCCACCCCCTCTCTTCCCCCTGACCCTCCCCTCCCACCCCTCTCTTCCCCCTGACCCTCCCCTCCCACCCCTCTCTTCCCCCTGACCCTCCCCTCCCACCCCTCTCTTCCCCCTGACCCTCCCCTCCCACCCCTCTCTTCCCCCTGACCCTCCCCTCCCACCCCTCTCTTCCCCCTGACCCTCCCCTCCCACCCCTCTCTTCCCCCTGACCCTCCCCTCCCACCCCTCTCTTCCCCCTGACCCTCCCCTCCCACCCCTCTCTTCCCCCTGACCCTCCCCTCCCACCCCTCTCTTCCCCCTGACCCTCCCCTCCCACCCCTCTCTTCCCCCTGACCCTCCCCTCCCACCCCTCTCTTCCCCCTGACCCTCCCCTCCCACCCCTCTCTTCCCCCTGACCCTCCCCTCCCACCCCTCTCTTCCCCCTGACCCTCCCCTCTGATCTCTCTCTTCCCCCTGACCCTCCCCTCCCACCCCTCTCTTCCCCCTGACCCTCCCCTCCCACCCCTCTCTTCCCCCTGACCCTCCCCTCCCACCCCTCTCTTCCCCCTGACCCTCCCCTCCCACCCCTCTCTTCCCCCTGACCCTCCCCTCCCACCCCTCTCTTCCCCCTGACCCTCCCCTCCCACCCCCCTCTTCCCCCTGACCCTCCCCTCCCACCCCTCTCTTCCCCCTGACCCTCCCCTCCCACCCCTCTCTTCCCCCTGACCCTCCCCTCCCACCCCTCTCTTCCCCCTGACCCTCCCCTCCCACCCCTCTCTTCCCCCTGACCCTCCCCTCCCACCCCTCTCTTCCCCCTGACCCTCCCCTCTGATCTCTCTCTTCCCCCTGACCCTCCCCTCCCACCCCTCTCTTCCCCCTGACCCTCCCCTCCCACCCCTCTCTTCCCCCTGACCCTCCCCTCCCACCCCTCTCTTCCCCCTGACCCTCCCCTCCCACCCCTCTCTTCCCCCTGACCCTCCCCTCCCACCCCTCTCTTCCCCCTGACCCTCCCCTCCCACCCCTCTCTTCCCCCTGACCCTCCCCTCCCACCCCTCACTTCACCCTGACCCTCCCCTCCCACCCCTCTCTTCCCCCTGACCCTCCCCTCCCACCCCTCTCTTCCCCCTGACCCTCCCCTCCCACCCCTCTCTTCCCCCTGACCCTCCCCTCCCACCCCTCTCTTCCCCCTGACCCTCCCCTCCCACCCCTCTCTTCCCCCTGACCCTCCCCTCCCACCCCTCTCTTCCCCCTGACCCTCCCCTCCCACCCCTCTCTTCCCCCTGACCCTCCCCTCCCACCCCTCTCTTCCCCCTGACCCTCCCCTCCCACCCCTCTCTTCCCCCTGACCCTCCCCTCCCACCCCTCTCTTCCCCCTGACCCTCCCCTCCCACCCCTCTCTTCCCCCTGACCCTCCCCTCCCACCCCTCTCTTCCCCCTGACCCTCCCCTCCCACCCCTCTCTTCCCCCTGACCCTCCCCTCCCACCCCTCTCTTCCCCCTGACCCTCCCCTCCCACCCCTCTCTTCCCCCTGACCCTCCCCTCCCACCCCTCTCTTCCCCCTGACCCTCCCCTCCCACCCCTCTCTTCCCCCTGACCCTCCCCTCCCACCCCTCTCTTCCCCCTGACCCTCCCCTCCCACCCCTCTCTTCCCCCTGACCCTCCCCTCCCACCCCTCTCTTCCCCCTGACCCTCCCCTCCCACCCCTCTCTTCCCCCTGACCCTCCCCTCCCACCCCTCTCTTCCCCCTGACCCTCCCCTCCCACCCCTCTCTTCCCCCTGACCCTCCCCTCCCACCCCTCTCTTCCCCCTGACCCTCCCCTCCCACCCCTCTCTTCCCCCTGACCCTCCCCTCCCACCCCTCTCTTCCCCCTGACCCTCCCCTCCCACCCCTCTCTTCCCCCTGACCCTCCCCTCCCACCCCTCTCTTCCCCCTGACCCTCCCCTCCCACCCCTCTCTTCCCCCTGACCCTCCCCTCCCACCCCTCTCTTCCCCCTGACCCTCCCCTCCCACCCCTCTCTTCCCCCTGACCCTCCCCTCCCACCCCTCTCTTCCCCCTGACCCTCCCCTCCCACCCCTCTCTTCCCCCTGACCCTCCCCTCCCACCCCTCTCTTCCCCCTGACCCTCCCCTCCCACCCCTCTCTTCCCCCTGACCCTCCCCTCCCACCCCTCTCTTCCCCCTGACCCTCCCCTCTGATCTCTCTCTTCCCCCTGACCCTCCCCTCCCACCCCTCTCTTCCCCCTGACCCTCCCCTCCCACCCCTCTCTTCCCCCTGACCCTCCCCTCCCACCCCTCTCTTCCCCCTGACCCTCCCCTCCCACCCCTCTCTTCCCCCTGACCCTCCCCTCCCACCCCTCTCTTCCCCCTGACCCTCCCCTCCCACCCCTCTCTTCCCCCTGACCCTCCCCTCCCACCCCTCTCTTCCCCCTGACCCTCCCCTCCCACCCCTCTCTTCCCCCTGACCCTCCCCTCCCACCCCTCTCTTCCCCCTGACCCTCCCCTCCCACCCCTCTCTTCCCCCTGACCCTCCCCTCCCACCCCTCTCTTCCCCCTGACCCTCCCCTCCCACCCCTCTCTTCCCCCTGACCCTCCCCTCCCACCCCTCTCTTCCCCCTGACCCTCCCCTCCCACCCCTCTCTTCCCCCTGACCCTCCCCTCCCACCCCTCTCTTCCCCCTGACCCTCCCCTCCCACCCCTCTCTTCCCCCTGACCCTCCCCTCCCACCCCTCTCTTCCCCCTGACCCTCCCCTCCCACCCCTCTCTTCCCCCTGACCCTCCCCTCTGATCTCTCTCTTCCCCCTGACCCTCCCCTCCCACCCCTCTCTTCCCCCTGACCCTCCCCTCCCACCCCTCTCTTCCCCCTGACCCTCCCCTCCCACCCCTCTCTTCCCCCTGACCCTCCCCTCCCACCCCTCTCTTCCCCCTGACCCTCCCCTCCCACCCCTCTCTTCCCCCTGACCCTCCCCTCCCACCCCTCTCTTCCCCCTGACCCTCCCCTCTGATCTCTCTCTTCCCCCTGACCCTCCCCTCTGATCTCTCTCTTCCCCCTGACCCTCCCCTCCCACCCCTCTCTTCCCCCTGACCCTCCCCTCCCACCCCTCTCTTCCCCCTGACCCTCCCCTCCCACCCCTCTCTTCCCCCTGACCCTCCCCTCCCACCCCTCTCTTCCCCCTGACCCTCCCCTCCCACCCCTCTCTTCCCCCTGACCCTCCCCTCCCACCCCTCTCTTCCCCCTGACCCTCCCCTCCCACCCCTCTCTTCCCCCTGACCCTCCCCTCCCACCCCTCTCTTCCCCCTGACCCTCCCCTCCCACCCCTCTCTTCCCCCTGACCCTCCCCTCCCACCCCTCTCTTCCCCCTGACCCTCCCCTCTGATCTCTCTCTTCCCCCTGACCCTCCCCTCCCATCCCTCTCTTCCCCCTGACCCTCCCCTCCCACCCCTCTCTTCCCCCTGACCCTCCCCTCCCACCCCTCTCTTCCCCCTGACCCTCCCCTCCCACCCCTCTCTTCCCCCTGACCCTCCCCTCCCACCCCTCTCTTCCCCCTGACCCTCCCCTCCCACCCCTCTCTTCCCCCTGACCCTCCCCTCCCACCCCTCTCTTCCCCCTGACCCTCCCCTCTGATCTCTCTCTTCCCCCTGACCCTCCCCTCTGATCTCTCTCTTCCCCCTGACCCTCCCCTCTGATCTCTCTCTTCCCCCTGACCCTCCCCTCCCACCCCTCTCTTCCCCCTGACCCTCCCCTCCCATCCCTCTCTTCCCCCTGACCCTCCCCTCCCACCCCTCTCTTCCCCCTGACCCTCCCCTCCCACCCCTCTCTTCCCCCTGACCCTCCCCTCCCACCCCTCTCTTCCCCCTGACCCTCCCCTCCCACCCCTCTCTTCCCCCTGACCCTCCCCTCCCACCCCTCTCTTCCCCCTGACCCTCCCCTCTGATCTCTCTCTTCCCCCTGACCCTCCCCTCCCACCCCTCTCTTCCCCCTGACCCTCCCCTCTGATCTCTCTCTTCCCCCTGACCCTCCCCTCCCACCCCTTTCTTCCCCCTGCCCTCCCCTCCCACCCCTCTCTTCCCCCTGACCCTCCCCTCCCATCCCTCACTTCCCCCTGACCCTCCCCTCCCACCCCTCTCTTCCCCCTGACCCTCCCCTCCCACCCCTCTCTTCCCCCTGACCCTCCCCTCCCACCCCTCTCTTCCCCCTGACCCTCCCCTCCTACCCCTCTCTTCCCCCTGACCCTCCCCTCTCATCTCTCTCTTCCCCCTGACCCTCCCCTCCCACCCCTCTCTTCCCCCTGACCCTCCCCTCCCACCCCTCTCTTCCCCCTGACCCTCCCCTCCCACCCCTCTCTTCCCCCTGACCCTCCCCTCTGATCTCTCTCTTCCCCCTGACCCTCCCCTCTCATCTCTCTCTTCCCCCTGACCCTCCCCTCCCTCCCCTCTCTTCCCCCTGACCCTCCCCTCCCATCCCCTCTCTTCCCCCTGACCCTCCCTCCCACCCCTCTCTTCCCCCTGACCCTCCCCTCTGATCTCTCTCTTCCCCCTGACCCTCCCCTCCCACCCCTCTCTTCCACCTGACCCTCCCCTCCCACCCCTCTCTTCCCCCTGACCCTCCCCTCCCACCCCTCTCTTCCCCCTGACCCTCCCCTCTGATCTCTCTCTTCCCCCTGACCCTCCCCTCCCACCCCTCTCTTCCCCCTGACCCTCCCCTCCAACCCCTCTCTTCCCCCTGCCCTCCCCTCCCACCCCTCTCTTCCCCCTGACCCTCCCCTCTGATCTCTCTCTTCCCCCTGACCCTCCCCTCCCACCCCTCTCTTCCCCCTGACCCTCCCCTCCCACCCCTCTCTTCCCCCTGACCCTCCCCTCCAACCCCTCTCTTCCCCCTGACCCTCCCCTCCCACCCCTCTCTTCCCCCTGACCCTCCCCTCCCATCCCTCACTTCCCCCTGACCCTCCCCTCTGATCTCTCTCTTCCCCCTGACCCTCCCCTCCCATCCCCTCTCTTCCCCCTGACCCTCCTCTCCCACCCCTCACTTCCACCTGACCCTCCCCTCTGATCTCTCTCTTCCCCCTGACCCTCCCCTCCCACCCCTCTCTTCCCCCTGACCCTCCCCTCCCACCCCTCTCTTCCCCCTGACCCTCCCCTCCCACCCCTCTCTTCCCCCTGACCCTCCCCTCTGATCTCTCTCTTCCCCCTGACCCTCCCCTCCTACCCCTCTCTTCCCCCTGACCCTCCCCTCCCATCCCTCACTTCCCCCTGACCCTCCCCTCCCACCCCTCTCTTCCCCCTGACCCTCCCCTCTGATCTCTCTCTTCCCCCTGACCCTCCCCTCTGATCTCTCTCTTCCCCCTGACCCTCCCCTCCCATCCCTCACTTCCCCCTGACCCTCCCCTCCCACCCCTCTCTTCCCCCTGACCCTCCCCTCCCACCCCTCTCTTCCCCCTGACCCTCCCCTCTGATCTCTCTCTTCCCCCTGACCCTCCCCTCCTACCCCTCTCTTCCCCCTGACCCTCCCCTCTCATCTCTCTCTTCCCCCTGACCCTCCCCTCTGATCTCTCTCTTCCCCCTGACCCTCCCCTCCCACCCCTCTCTTCCCCCTGACCCTCCCCTCTGATCTCTCTCTTCCCCCTGACCCTCCCCTCCACCCCTCTCTTCCCCCTGACCCTCCCCTCCCATCCCTCACTTCCCCCTGACCCTCCCCTCTGATCTCTCTCTTCCCCCTGACCCTCCCCTCCCATCCCTCACTTCCCCCTGACCCTCCCCTCCCACCCCTCTCTTCCCCCTGACCCTCCCCTCCCACCCCTCACTTCCCCCTGACCCTCCCCTCTGATCTCTCTCTTCCCCCTGACCCTCCCCTCCCATCCCTCACTTCCCCCTGACCCTCCCCTCCCACCCCTCTCTTCCCCCTGACCCTCCCCTCCCACCCCTCTCTTCCCCCTGACCCTCCCCTCTGATCTCTCTCTTCCCCCTGACCCTCCCCTCCTACCCCTCTCTTCCCCCTGACCCTCCCCTCTGATCTCTCTCTTCCCCCTGACCCTCCCCTCCCATCCCTCACTTCCCCCTGACCCTCCCCTCCCACCCCTCTCTTCCCCCTGACCCTCCCCTCCCACCCCTCTCTTCCCCCTGACCCTCCCCTCTGATCTCTCTCTTCCCCCTGACCCTCCCCTCCTACCCCTCTCTTCCCCCTGACCCTCCCCTCTGATCTCTCTCTTCCCCCTGACCCTCCCCTCCCACCCCTCTCTTCCCCCTGACCCTCCCCTCCAACCCCTCTCTTCCCCCTGACCCTCCCCTCCCACCCCTCTCTTCCCCCTGACCCTCCCCTCCCATCCCTCACTTCCCCCTGACCCTGCCCTCCCATCCCTCTCTTCCCCCTGACCCTCCCCTCCAACCCCTCTCTTCCCCCTGCCCTCCCCTCCTACCCCTCTCTTCCCCCTGACCCTCCCCTCCCATCCCTCACTTCCCCCTGACCCTCCCCTCCCACCCCTCTCTTCCCCCTGACCCTCCCCTCTGATCTCTCTCTTCCCCCTGACCCTCCCCTCGCACCCCTCTCTTCCCCCTGACCCTCCCCTCTCATCTCTCTCTTCCCCCCTGACCCTCCCCTCTGATCTCTCTCTTCCCCCTGACCCTCCCCTCCCACCCCTCTCTTCCCCCTGACCCTCCCCTCCCACCCCTCTCTTCCCCCTGACCCTCCCCTCCCATCTCTCTCTTCCCCCTGACCCTCCCCTCCCACCCCTCTCTTCCCCCTGACCCTCCCCTCCTACCCCTCTCTTCCCCCTGACCCTCCCCTCCCACCCCTCTCTTCCCCCTGACCCTCCCCTCCCACCCCTCTCTTCCCCCTGACCCTCCCCTCTGATCTCTCTCTTCCCCCTGACCCTCCCCTCTGATCTCTCTCTTCCCCCTGACCCTCCCCTCCACCCCTCTCTTCCCCCTGACCCTCCCCTCTGATCTCTCTCTTCCCCCTGACCCTCCCCTCCCACCCCTCTCTTCCCCCTGACCCTCCCCTCCCACCCCTCTCTTCCCCCTGACCCTCGCCTCTGATCTCTCTCTTCCCCCTGACCCTCCCCTCCCACCCCTCTCTTCCCCCTGACCCTCCCCTCTGATCTCTCTCTTCCCCCTGACTCTCCCCTCCCACCCCTCTCTTCCCCCTGACCCTCCCCTCCCATCCCTCTCTTCCCCCTGACCCTCCCCTCCCACCCCTCTCTTCCCCCTGACCCTCCCCTCCCACCCCTCTCTTCCCCCTGACCCTCCCCTCCCACCCCTCTCTTCCCCCTGACCCTCCCCTCCCACCCCTCTCTTCCCCTGACCCTCCCCTCCCACCCCTCTCTTCCCCCTGACCCTGCCCCTCCCACCCCTCTCTTCCCCCTGACTCTCCCCTCCCACCCCTCTCTTCCCCCTAACCCTCCCCTCCCACCCCTCTCTTCCCCCTGACCCTCCCCTCCCACCCCTCTCTTCCCCCTGACCCTCCCCTCCCACCCCTCTCTTCCCCCTGACCCTCCCCTCTGATCTCTCTCTTCCCCCTGACCCTCCCCTCTGATCTCTCTCTTCCCCCTGACCCTCCCCTCCCACCCCTCTCTTCCCCCTGACCCTCCCCTCCCACCCCTCTCTTCCCCCTGACCCTCCCCTCTGATCTCTCTCTTCCCCCTGACCCTCCCCTCCCACCCCTCTCTTCCCCCTGACCCTCCCCTCCCACCCCTCTCTTCCCCCTGACCCTCCCCTCCCACCCCTCTCTTCCCCCTGACCCTCCCCTCCCACCCCTCTCTTCCCCCTGACCCTCCCCTCCCACCCCTCTCTTCCCCCTGCCCTCCCCTCCCACCCCTCTCTTCCCCCTGACCCTCCCCTCCCACCCCTCTCTTCCCCCTGACCCTCCCCTCCCACCCCTCTCTTCCCCCTGACCCTCCCCTCCCACCCCTCTCTTCCCCCTGACCCTCCCCTCCCACCCCTCTCTTCCCCCTGACCCTCGCCTCTGATCTCTCTCTTCCCCCTGACCCTCCCCTCCCACCCCTCTCTTCCCCCTGACCCTCCCCTCCCACCCCTCTCTTCCCCCTGACCCTCCCCTCCCACCCCTCTCTTCCCCCTGACCCTCCCCTCCCATCTCTCTCTTCCCCCTGACCCTCCCCTCCCACCCCTCTCTTCCCCCTGACCCTCCACTCCCACCCCTCTCTTCCCCCTGACCCTCGCCTCTGATCTCTCTCTTCCCCCTGACCCTCCCCTCCCACCCCTCTCTTCCCCCTGACCCTCCCCTCCCACCCCTCTCTTCCCCCTGACCCTCCCCTCCCATCCCTCACTTCCCCCTGACCCTCCCCTCCCACCCCTCTCTTCCCCCTGACCCTCCCCTCCCACCCCTCTCTTCCCCCTGACCCTCGCCTCTGATCTCTCTCTTCCCCCTGACCCTCCCCTCCCACCCCTCTCTTCCCCCTGACCCTCCCCTCCTACCCCTCTCTTCCCCCTGCCCTCCCCTCCCATCCCTCACTTCCCCCTGACCCTCCCCTCCCATCCCTCACTTCCCCCTGACCCTCCCCTCCCACCCCTCTCTTCCCCCTGACCCTCCCCTCCCACCCCTCTCTTCCCCCTGACCCTCCCCTCCAACCCCTCTCTTCCCCCTGCCCTCCCCTCCTACCCCTCTCTTCCCCCTGACCCTCCCCTCCCATCCCTCACTTCCCCCTGACCCTCCCCTCCCACCCCTCTCTTTCCCCTGACCCTCCCCTCCCATCCCTTTCTTCCCCCTGACCCTCCTCTCCCACCCCTCACTTCCACCTGACCCTCCCCTCTGATCTCTCTCTTCCCCCTGACCCTCCCCTCCCACCCCTCTCTTCCCCCTGACCCTCCCCTCCCATCCCTCACTTCCCCCTGACCCTCCCCTCCCACCCCTCTCTTCCCCCTGACCCTCCCCTCCAACCCCTCTCTTCCCCCTGCCCTCCCCTCCTACCCCTCTCTTCCCCCTGACCCTCCCCTCCCATCCCTCACTTCCCCCTGACCCTCCCCTCCCACCCCTCTCTTCCCCCTGACCCTCCCCTCTGATCTCTCTCTTCCCCCTGACCCTCCCCTCTGATCTCTCTCTTCCCCCTGACCCTCCCCTCCCATCCCTCACTTCCCCCTGACCCTCCCCTCCCACCCCTCTCTTCCCCCTGACCCTCCCCTCCCACCCCTCTCTTCCCCCTGACCCTCGCCTCTGATCTCTCTCTTCCCCCTGACCCTCCCCTCCTACCCCTCTCTTCCCCCTGACCCTCCCCTCTCATCTCTCTCTTCCCCCCTGACCCTCCCCTCTGATCTCTCTCTTCCCCCTGACCCTCCCCTCCCACCCCTCTCTTCCCCCTGACCCTCCCCTCTGATCTCTCTCTTCCCCCTGACCCTCCCCTCTGATCTCTCTCTTCCCCCTGACCCTCCCCTCCCATCCCTCACTTCCCCCTGACCCTCCCCTCTGATCTCTCTCTTCCCCCTGACCCTCCCCTCCCATCCCTCACTTCCCCCTGACCCTCCCCTCCCACCCCTCTCTTCCCCCTGACCCTCCCCTCCCACCCCTCACTTCCCCCTGACCCTCCCCTCTGATCTCTCTCTTCCCCCTGACCCTCCCCTCCCATCCCTCACTTCCCCCTGACCCTCCCCTCCCACCCCTCTCTTCCCCCTGACCCTCCCCTCCCACCCCTCTCTTCCCCCTGACCCTCCCCTCTGATCTCTCTCTTCCCCCTGACCCTCCCCTCCCACCCCTCTCTTCCCCCTGACCCTCCCCTCCAACCCCTCTCTTCCCCCTGCCCTCCCCTCCTACCCCTCTCTTCCCCCTGACCCTCCCCTCCCATCCCTCACTTCCCCCTGACCCTGCCCTCCCATCCCTCTCTTCCCCCTGACCCCCCCCTCCAACCCCTCTCTTCCCCCTGCCCTCCCCTCCTACCCCTCTCTTCCCCCTGACCCTCCCCTCCCATCCCTCACTTCCCCCTGACCCTCCCCTCCCACCCCTCTCTTCCCCCTGACCCTCCCCTCTGATCTCTCTCTTCCCCCTGACCCTCCCCTCGCACCCCTCTCTTCCCCCTGACCCTCCCCTCTCATCTCTCTCTTCCCCCCTGACCCTCCCCTCTGATCTCTCTCTTCCCCCTGACCCTCCCCTCCCACCCCTCTCTTCCCCCTGACCCTCCCCTCCCTCCCCTCTCTTCCCCCTGACTCTCCCCTCCCACCCCTCTCTTCCCCCTGACCCTCCCCTCCAACCCCTCTCTTCCCCCTGCCCTCCCCTCCTACCCCTCTCTTCCCCCTGACCCTCCCCTCCCATCCCTCACTTCCCCCTGACCCTCCCCTCCCACCCCTCTCTACCACCTGACCCTCCCCTCTGATCTCTCTCTTCCCCCTGACCCTCCCCTCTGATCTCTCTCTTCCCCCTGACCCTCCCCTCCAACCCCTCTCTTCCCCCTGCCCTCCCCTCCCACCCCTCACTTCCCCCTGACCCTCCCCTCCCACCCCTCTCTTCCCCCTGACCCTCGCCTCTGATCTCTCTCTTCCCCCTGACCCTCCCCTCCCACCCCTTTCTTCCCCCTGACCCTCCCCTCTGATCTCTCTCTTCCCCCTGACTCTCCCCTCCCACCCCTCTCTTCCCCCTGACCCTCCCCTCCCATCCCTCTCTTCCCCCTGACCCTCCCCTCCCACCCCTCTCTTCCCCCTGATCCTCCCCTCCCACCCCTCTCTTCCC
The DNA here is from genome assembly GCF_042767895.1 of Penaeus vannamei. Lineage (NCBI taxonomy): Eukaryota > Metazoa > Arthropoda > Malacostraca > Decapoda > Penaeidae > Penaeus > Penaeus vannamei. The sequence goes on from NC_091568.1 coordinate 20,441,690, forward strand.
CCTAACCCTCCCCTCCCACCCCTCTCTTCCCCCTGACCCTGCCCTCCCACCCCTCTCTTCCCCCTGACTCTCCCCTCCCACCCCTCTCTTCCCCCTAACCCTCCCCTCCCTCCCCTCTCTTCCCCCTGACCCTCCCCTCCCACCCCTCTCTTCCCCCTGACCCTCCCCTCCCATCCCTCTCTTCCCCCTGACCCTCCCCTCTTATCTCTCTCTCTTCCCCCAGACCCTCCCCTCCCACCCCTCTCTTCCCCCTGATCCTCCCCTCCCACCCCTCTCTTCCCCCTAACCCTCCCCTCTGATCTCTCTCTTCCCCCTGACCCTCCCCTCTGATCTCTCTCTTCCCCCTGACCCTCCCCTCCCACCCCTCTCTTCCCCCTGACCCTCCCCTCCCTCCCCTCTCTTTCCCCTGACTCTCCCCTCCCACCCCTCTCTTCCCCCTGACCCTGCCCTCCCATCCCTCTCTTCCCCCTGACCCTCCCCTCCCACCCCTCTCTTCCCCCTGACCCTCCCCTCCAACCCCTCTCTTCCCCCTGCCCTCCCCTCCCACCCCTCACTTCCCCCTGACCCTCCCCTCCCACCCCTCACTTCCCCCTGACCCTCCCCTCCCACCCCTCTCTTCCCCCTGACCCTCCCCTCTCATCTCTCTCTTCCCCCTGACCCTCCCCTCTCATCTCTCTCTTCCCCCTGACCCTCCCCTCCCACCCCTCTCTTCCCCATGACCCTCCCCTCCCTCCCCTCTCTTCCCCCTGACTCTCCCCTCTGATCTCTCTCTTCCCCCTGACCCTCCCCTCCCACCCCTCTCTTCCCCATGACCCTCCCCTCCCACCCCTCTCTTCCCCCTGACCCTCCCCTCTGATCTCTCTCTTCCCCCTGACCCTCCCCTCCCACCCCTCTCTTCCCCATGACCCTCCCCTCCCACCCCTCTCTTCCCCCTGACCCTCCCCTCTGATCTCTTTCTTCCCCCTGACCCTCCCCTCCCACCCCTCTCTTCCCCATGACCCTCCCCTCCCACCCCTCACTTCCCCCTGACCCTCCCCTCCCACCCCTCTCTTCCCCCTGACCCTCCCCTCCCACCCCTCACTTCCCCCTGACCCTGCCTTCCCACCCCTCTCTTCCCCCTGACCCTCCCCTCCCACCCCTCTCTTCCCCCCTCCCCTCCCCTCCCACCCCTCTCTTCCCCCTGACCCTCCCCTCCCACCCCTCTCTTCCCCCTGACCCTCCCCTCTGATCTCTCTCTTCCCCCTGACCCTCCCCTCTGATCTCTCTCTTCCCCTTGACCCTCCCCTCCCACCCCTCACATCCCCCTGACCCTCCCCTCTGATCTCTCTCTTCCCCCCTGACCCTCCCCTCTGATCTCTCTCTTCCCCCTGACCCTCCCCTCTGATCTC
>NC_091568.1:20453077-20458077 GCF_042767895.1 Penaeus vannamei
AGAACTACTCTCCACGGCTGCCGCCTCGCACTGCTGCCGCTGCTGCCGCTGCTGCCGGGGATGGAGTGCTGCTTTTGCCGATGATACCGCTGGCGGCGGCGTTGCTGCTTCTCAAGGCGTTGCCATTACCGGCTGTTGGTCCTGGTCATGATGATGATTATGATCTCGTGTCATGAGCTGTCTGGAAGTATGCTGACGGTTATCATGATGCTGCTTTATCGTTTGTGTAATCGTGACCTTCACTGTCATTGATGCAGTTCCACGAAGGAGATGTATTTCATTTTAATATTTTCGGTTGTATGGCAAATCATGATGAGTGCTTCCCTATCGTGGTACAAATTTCGAAAGTGATAGATTATACTTGAAATGATAAATGATTCTGTGTACCAGGTAAGAAGACGACACCAGAAAAAAGTATGAATGAAAACATATGCTTTTCCGTTGGCAATGTAATCGAAACGCGTCAGATACCAATAGTTATTCATAGTTATTCAGGCCTTATTCTACATTGAACGCAAAGAACACTGTTCAGGATAACATCAGTTGTGGTTTTATCAAGGGAATCATGATATTAATATTAACACTGATAATGAAAATAACTATGATAACAAAATTAATAACAATGATAGTAATGATGATGATAATGATAATAGTAATAATACTAAAAACAATAATAATAGTGATAATAATAACAATGACAATTATAATCATGATAATAATAGTGATAATAACGATAATGATAACAAGAAGAATGTTAATATTATTATTATTGTTATCACTACTACGACAGGCAATAATAGCAGTAATAATGATAATAATACTGATAGTATTAATCATAAGGACATTAATGATAATCATAACAATGACAGCAGCAACAACAATAATGGTAATGGTAATGATAGTGAAAATAAAAATGATAATGGCAATGATAGTAATGATAATAATAGTAATAATAATAACGATACTAGTAACAATATTGATAATAGGCTTAATAATGATAATGGAAAGGATGATAATGATGATGGTAATAACAAGGATACTAAAAATAGTCATTACAAAAAACTTAAAAGATAATCATAATGATAACAGAAAGATAGTGATGATCATGCAAATGATGATATAATAATGATAATAATGATGAAAATGTTAACAATAATGATAATGATAAAGATAATAGTAATTATGAAAATATTGATAATAATAATAAAAATGATAATAATGATGATAATAATGATAATGATAATTATGATAATGATAATAGTAGCATAACAATAAAAGTAACATTGACGTTCCTGAATATAATTAAAATGATAAGATAAGTATGAAATGTATGAAAGTGATGATGAGAATGATAACATCATCTACAATAGTTATAGAATGATTATAATGATAATAATAATCAAAACGATAATGATGATAATAATGATAATATTCACAATAATAAAAAATGATGATACAGATAACTCATAATAAAAGTAATGGTAATAACAATAAAACAATGATAACAATAACAGTAATGACAAAGCTACTTAGAGCAACAACATATGCAATAACTGTAGAACAAATAATAAATGAGAGTGAAAATTATGATACTAATCATTTAATATTAATACTACAATTACTACCACTACTGCTACTATCAAGTAATGGGAGTAGTGATAGTAAAAGTTATACTAATAATAACATCAACAACAACAACGATAATAATAGTGATAATGATAAAAGAATAATAATGATAAAATGATAGTAGTGACAATAATGATAGCAATGACAATTATGAAAAAAATAATAACGGTAGTGAAAGTGGCATTAAGAATAATAAAAAGGACAATGATTATAATACTAAAGATGATAATAAGAAAGAAAATAACAATAAAACTAGCAATGACAGTAATGAAAAATAACAATCATGATCAAAATTATAATAATGATCATAATAATGATAATGATAAATAATAATAATAGTAATAATAATAATAATAATAGCAATAATAAAGATAAGAAGAAGTAGAAGAAGAACAACAGTAATAATAAAAAATTATAGGAATGATAACAAGAGAGCAACACAAATAAGCGTGATAATGATTATAAAGATAATGCTGCTAATAAGAATGAAAATTATATAAATAAAAATTATTATAATTGTAATGGCACAGATAACTAATAATAATGATAATGTTGATGGTAATAATAATAAACGCTATAATGATGATGATGATAATAATAATAATAATAGTAATAATAATGATAATGATCATGATCATAACAATGACACAAGTATTAACAATAATAATAAACACAATAATGATAATGAAGATTGTATTAATACCGATAATGATAACGATATAAGTAATGATCATAATGATAATGGCAATGGTAATAATGATAATAAGAATTATTATCAATGATTATTATTATCATTATTATATCATTAGTATTTCGAATCCTACTATTTCTACTATTAATCCTATTATAATCATAATCATATCATCTTTATTATCATTATTATTATTGGCGTTGTTTATGTTATCACTACTATCATCAATATCATTATATTTATTATTAGTATCGTTATTATCATTATTATTATTATTATTATCATTATTATTATTATTATCATTATTATTATTATTATTATTATCATTATTATTATCATTATTATTACTATTATCATTATTATTGTCATTATTCTTTAATATTACTAATATTACTAATATCATTATTATCATCATTATGTTTTTAATACTAATATTCTTTCGATGCTTATCATTGTTGTTGTTATTGATATCAATATCATCATCTATATTATTATTATTGCTATTGTGTCATAACTATTATAATTTTGTTATTGGTAGTAGTATCACTGCTATTATTATTATCATTATTATTATTATTATTATTATTATTACCCACAACAATCATTATTGCCCATAGCTATCATTATCAGTTTTTATTTTTCTACTAATGTTATCGGTATAACTGTTATTATTATTTATCATTATTATTAGTAGTACCATTACCTATTACTATCATTATCATTATTACTTGTTATTAGCAATACCATTATTGTTATCATTATTATTACTATTATCATTATCATTATCATTATCATGAATATTATCATTATTATTATCATTATTATTCTTAGTATCATGATAATTATAATAATAACAGTTATAATAATAATAATATCAATGATAATGATAATGAAAACAATAATAGTAATGAAAATGATGAAAAGAGTAATAAAGGAAATACTACAAAAATACTACAAAAATAGTACAAATGATAATGATAACGATAATAACAATGATAACGATAATAATAATAATAGCAATATCAATGATAATAATAAAAATAATGATAATAGTAATAATAATAATAATTATTATTATTATAATAATAATAATAATAATAATAATAATAATAATAATAATAATAATAACAATAATAATAATAATGGTAGCAACATAATAACAACAATAACAAAAAAAAGCGATAACAATATTAATATTTATCTTTATTTATCATTATCATTATTACCATCATCATTATTATGATTTTTTATCAATTATATTAGTAATGATAGTGATGATAATGATTAACATGACAATGATAATAATAATAGCAATAATCGTTATAATGATGTTATTGATAAGAATGATAATAATAGTAACGATAATCATATAGACAATGGAATAACAATAATGAGAGTTTTTTCTTAATGCTAAAAAATAATAATGCTGCTAGTAATAATGCTCGTAATGATAATATTAATATTAATAATGATTATAATGAAAAAATAATAATAACATTGATAATGATAATGATAATAACAATAAAATAATAATGATAATAATAATTATTATTATTGTTATATCAATAATGAAGAGAGTAACAATAATAATGATACTGGCAATAGTGATAGTGATAATGATTATAATAACAACAACAACAACAATTATACAAAAAATAAATAAAAAGGAAGAATAGTAACTGTAATAAAAATGTTGGCATTGATATCAATAAAGATTACAATATTGATTATAACAATAATTATGATATTAATAACAACAATCATAATAACAGTAATAATGATAAAAAATTAGGAACTTCAGATGTTAAAATAAAAGCAATAGCTATCGTCATTATCATCATTATTGTTATTATTTCCTTTTTTATCATTTTCATCATTAATATTATCCTCATAACCATTATTGGTAGTATTATCATTACTATTATTATGATTATCATCACTGTTATTTTCTCATTATAGTAGTAGTATAATGATTGGTATTATTATTATCATTATTATCAGTAGTAGTATCATTATAGTTATTCTCATTATTATCAATAATACTATTATTATCATCATCATTTTTATCTTTATTATCATTTTATTAGTAGCATCATTATTACAATTTTATCATTATCATTATCTTTACAATTTAATCATTATCATTATTATTATCATTATCATTATCAGTATTATCATTATTATTATTGTTATTATTATTATTATCATTATTATTGTTGTTGATGTTATTATCATCATTATCATTTTTATTATTATTACTGTTATTATCCCCACTGATATCATTATCATTATCATTATCATTAACATTCTTAGCATCATCGTGATTATGATGATGATTATCATCATTATCATTACTATTATCATTATAATTATTATCATTACTATTATTATTATCATTGCTATCGTAACGACTATCATATCTTTTTATCATTAATAATTGTAGTAGTATAATTATCCTCATTTTAGTCATTATCATTATCATAATCATTAACATTACTCATTATCATTACTACTACTATGGTTGGTGTTTCTATTACTATCATTTTCGTTAATCTTTATCATTATAAACTTTTTGGTTTTTGTTATCGTTATTGTTATTACTATAGATACTTTTTACAATATTGTACATATTCTTTATTTTCACGTATATAATTGCTATCAATACTATGATGAATTATGTCAA
>NC_091568.1:20478219-20480719 GCF_042767895.1 Penaeus vannamei
TATTATCATCATTATTTGCATTATAATCTTCGTTTTTGTTATCATTATGACTATCACCATTACAATTATCATTATTTGAATATTGCTGCTATTATTATTATTATTATCATCGCCATAGTTGTTATTGATGATTATCAATATCATCATTATCATTATTATCATCCTGACCATCATTGCTATCATTACTAGCAGTTGCTGTTGTTGTAGGAGCCACATCATCAACGATATAATCGATATATCTATTATTGTTATTTATGATATTATCATTATCATTTCCATTATCATAATAATCATCATTATTATTGTCATTATTATCAATACTTTCATTATCATTTTCATAATCAGTATTATTATTTCAATATTATCATTATCATTTTTATTATTCTTATCTTTATTATTATTATCATCATCATTATTACTACTACTATTTTTATTATTATCATCATTATTACCATTATTAATAGTATTTGTAATAGTAGTTGTAGTTGTTGTCGTGGTTGTATCATATTATTACTATTATAATAGATATAGTTATTATTATCATCATCATTGTTTTTGTCATTAATATCAGTGTTAATATTATATTATGTTTATTTTCATCATCATTTTCATTAATATTATTATTATTATCATTATCTCTATTATCATTATCACCAATATTATCATTATACTTATCGCTATTATTTTTCTGTTATTGTTCCTATTATCATCATTCTTGTTAACAATATACCAATCATTATCCTTATCGTCATTCTTTTATTTTCAATTTCACCATTATTATCATTATTTCAATTGTCCTCCTTATAATCATTAATATATTTTTTGTGATCACTGATATCATCGTCATTATTAACATCAATGTTATTTCATTATCAGGTGAATTATGATTATCATTATTATCATCATTATTGCTGCTTTTTATTATTATTTGTTGGTTTCATAAACAATAAGAATTATCATAATTATTATCATTGTTTATATGATCATCATTTCTCCAGCATTATTATTATTATTCATATAACAATGATAATGATAATAACAATTATGATAATGATAATAATAATGATAATAATAATAATAATAATAATAATAATAATAATAATAATAATAATGATAATAATAATAATAGCATTGTTATTATTATTATCATTATTGTTATTATTATGATCATTATTATTATTAGTAGTAGTAGTATCATTAGTAGTAGTAGTAGTAGCATCATTATCATTATCATTATCATTATCATTATCATCACCATCATCTTTATCATTTTTATCATTATCATTATCAATTATATTGTTATCATTATTATTACTATCATTATTATTTCCATTATTATCACTGTTATGATTATTGTTATTATCTTTATCATTACGATCATTATTATTGTTATCATTACTATTATTATCATTATTATTACTATTATTATTATTGTTATCATTATCATTATTATTATCACCATCATCATCATTATTATTAGATTTATTATTGCCATGATTACTATCATCATCATCATTATTATTACTAGTGTCATTATTATCATTATTATTGTTGTTGTTGTTCTTCTTCTATTTGTTGTTGTTATTGTTATCATATTCCTTATTATTATTATTATAATCATTATCATTATTATTGTTATCGTTATTACAATTACTAAAATTGTCATTAAAATTATCCTTATCATTATTGTTATCATTTTTATTATCTGTATCGTCGAAAGCATCATTGTTTTTTATTATTAATATCATTATCACCATTGTTATTTTCATATTTTTTGTTAACATTGTTCTTATCAGTATTATTTTCATAATCATTGTCATTATTATTATTCGATTATCATCATTATTAATATTGATATTATTACTTGTTATCATTAGCATAATTGCTATTTTTATTATTATTATTATTATTATTATTATTATTATTATTATTATTATTATTATTATCATCATCATCATTATAATGATCATTATTCTCTTATTATTGTTATTATCATTATTATTATCCACACTATTTTCCCCATTATCATTATTAGATTTCCATTACTATTATTATTATTATTATTATTACTATAACCATTGTTTATATCATTATCATTACTATCATTATCACTATCAGTATTTTGATTACTATCATTATTTACATGATTTTCATTACTATCATTTTCATTATCATCATTATCATTATTTTAACATCATTTGTAATCCTCATTCTTATTATCATTGGCTTTATTATTATCATCGATTCTTTCAGTTTTAATATTATCATTAATCTAATTTTTTTCTTCCTAGCAGTACCTTTTCATTATCAGTAACGATATCATTGTTACCTTTCTTATCATTATAATTGGTATTATCGTTATCATTGTCATTATTATTACTATTATCATTATTATTATTATTGTTATCATTGTTATCTTTATCATTATTATTATTATTATCATTATTATTATTATTATTATCATCATCATCATCATTATTATTGTTGTTATATATGTTAT
>NC_091568.1:20538219-20540719 GCF_042767895.1 Penaeus vannamei
AAGTGTCAGTTGTGGGGAAAGATTGGTGAAGTCCTTAAGGTTTGCAGATGATCAGGCCATGGTGGCAATAATGAGGATGGACTGCAAAGTTTGATAAATGCAGTAGAGAGGGCAGCCAAACAGTATGGAATGAAGATCAATAAGAACAAGGCTAAGGTGATAACAGCAAGGAAAGAAGAAACAGCAATGAATGTGGGATTAACAACAGACCCATAGAAGAAGTGAAACAGTTCAAATACCTGGGTAGTATAATAACCAATGAAGGAGACTGTGAAACGGAAATAAGAGCAAGAGTAGCAATGGGGAGAAAAGCATTCTGAGAAAGATTGGTAAAAAGCTTGGTCTGGAGTGAAGTGGTGTATGGTGAAGGTAAATGTACTATTAAAGCTGCAGAAAAGAAGAGGCTAGAAAGGACAGGGCAGGAAGGTCTGGAGTCTGACAAAACCATGAAAAAAAAAAAATATGTGTACGTATGTATATAGGTGAGTGTGGCCTACACTTTACTTATTAGTGTTGGGTTAGTGAGGAAATAATCGTCCTCTATCGACACAGAGGGTGGATGCTCCATCGGGTGTCTGGCCGCTTTGGAGCACGCCCGCACGCACTTAACCTTAGCATAGCTGGGTTCTGCGGGTAATAATAATAATGACCTTGATGAACTCATAAGATGAAAATATGGCCCCTTGTCCCGTGCAGCCCTTAAGTGGGCAAGGGGTGCTAAGAATCTCACGATCTGTAAATAGATTTTCTGGTGCAAAAACGGCAATAAAGTTGGAAATTGGAATGTAAAAACACTGAAGGAAGGAATAATTGAGGAATTGGTTTCAAATTTACTTGGAATATACAGAATGAATTTAAGAGATGGAGAACCTATTGATGACCGCCTGCTTTATTCAAAGTTGTCAATACACGATAACATTAGTATGCAGGTTTGTTATGCACCTACAAACAATGCGCCCGATGACATGGAAAGCTGATTTTATGAGAAATTACAGGAAGCATTAGGAAGATGTCGCCAGGCATGATATTCTGCTGTGCATTAGTGACTTTAATGCAGTTTTGGGAAGGTCTAATTAGGGTTTGAAAATGTATGGGGAAGTTAGGTGCTGGAAGTAGGATGAATTAAAATGGGATTAGGTTTGGGAGATTTTGTTTAACAAATGATTTGGGCATCGGGGCCACACTTTTTCAACACGACAACATACATAATACTACGTGGATTTCGCCGTGCAGCAAGTACAAAAATCAGTGATTATATTGCTATCAGTAGGAGGCATCGGAGTTCTTTGTTGGATGTGTATAACGAGATGTTGGTAGTGATCATCTTGTGGTATCAAAATTAAAATTTAAACGAGTCAAAAGAAAGGGAATGCTGGGGCGTGTAGGTACGACATTGATCTGCTTAGAAGGGATGGAGAGGAAAGGGAGGATTTTCAAAGTGAGTGCAGGAATAGGGTTTGTGGCGTAAGAAGCTTTGGAGGAGGTGAGGGATGTTGATGATAAATGGGGAGATGTGAAGGTTTTGAAAAAATCTGCAGATTTTTAAGAAGGCGCACAGATAGTGGAAAGAAGTGGATGCCGGAAGAAACGTGGGATATGATTAAGAAGAGGAGAGATGCAAAGCTAAGCAGTGTAGCATACATTCTGAAGTCAGGAGATTGACAAGGAGGGACAAAAGACAAGTAAACGAAAAGGATAAAGAAACAGAAATTCTAATTAATAAAAATGATGGGCAAAGTCAAAGATTGGCACATAAGGGAATCAAGGAATTGAATGGAAATTTGAACAAGCAACAAGAAATTCCAGTTAAAGATAGAGAGGGAAATCTACTGATTCGAGATGACATACATAATAGATGGAATGAGCACTTTGAAACTGTATTAAAGAGATCGATACTACCGGAGGAGGATATACCAGCTGTGGAAAATTATTTAGAGAGAACAGGTAATGAAGTTAAGAAGGCAATAAAACAATTGATCAATAACAAAGCATCTGGGAAGGATGAGGTTTTTCCAGAAATGCTTAAAGTGGATAAAATAGCTTAAGGTTGTCTTGGGTAAAGTTGTTTAATAAAATTAAGAAGAGTTGGGTGATACCATCTGAGTGGGAAAGTGAGGTAGTTGTTAAGATACCAAGGAAAGGTGAATTGAGTGATTGTGAAAACTGGAGAGGGATTACTTTGTTACCAGCAGCTTTAAAACTATTTTGTAAAGTTTTACTTAATAGGATGGAGTTGGTGATAGAATTTTGAAGAATGAGCAAGCTGGGTTTAGAAAAGGTCGTGGATGTAATGATCAGATATTTGTGGTTCGGAATGTGATGCTGTAGCGGTTCCTGATTGGCCATCAATCTAGAACCGCACCTGACCTGTGATTGGCCGACCCCTGCTTCGGGACCGCCCTAATCGACCGAGCTAACATCGCCGGTCAGGTACTTCAGCCGCCGGACCTGAGGTGGAATCATCATTCGCCACACGACTGCTGACCTGACATTACTTGTG
>NC_091568.1:20545719-20550719 GCF_042767895.1 Penaeus vannamei
TATATATATATATATATATATATATATATATATATATATATATAGTGGAATGTACTACTTAGCGAGAGGGCGAGGCACTCCGGTTGTCACTCCACCTGCGACACCTGCGCGCGCCCGAGGCACCTGCGCGTGATTCCCGTGGCTCAGCCAACACCCGTTTTCTTTCGCCTTTGTTGTGCGTTCTCATTAATGCTATAATTATTGGTTTTATGGGTCCCACTTTTAGTTCAGCATTTTAAATTGCGTTTTTATATCTTTATTTAAGCCCAATTATGACCGCAGAATTAATTAATTTATATTTCTTATTGAGACGTGACGTTGTATTTTTTTCTTAATCTTTATTTCACAGTTTTACTCGGTTTACTTGCTCTGGAGATATATTTTAAGTTTTATTTTATTTTTATACATTTTAGAACATCTGAAGTCTTGATTTGATTTTATAATTTAGTCGAGGGTCTATCACTCCCATGACGTATTCCTTTTTTTGGCAAGAGTATTCTTTTTTTCTTAATTTATTTTACTGGTTTGTTACAAGACCTTATTTTATTATTCTAATTACTTTTCATGTTTTGTAGAATTTCTCAGTTTTTAATTTTTACTGCTACATCATTTAAATGATTTATGGATTGCCCGTAATCTTTCTTATTCCTGTTTTTCGTAAGCTTTTAACGTATTTTTTTTATTGATAACTGCCTTTCATTTCACTTCGGATTTTATTTTTACCTACATTTAATATGATTCTTTTCTACTCTGACCCTGAATCGTTCTCTCACTCACTCTCTCCTCATTCTCTCACTCACTCTCTCCTCGTTCTCTCATTCATTCTCTCCTCGTTCTCTCACTCACTCTCTCCTCGTTCTCTCACTAATTCTCTCATCATTCTCTCCTCGTTCTCTCATTCATTCTCTCCTTGTTCTCTCACTAATTCTCTCATCATTCTCTCCTCGTTCTCTCATTCATTCTCTCCTCGTTCTCTCACTCATTCTGTCCTCGTTCTCTCACTCATTCTCTCCTCGTTCTCTCACTCATTCTCTCCTCGTTCTCTCACTTATTCTCTCCTCATTCTCACACTCATTCTCTCCTCGTTCTCTCACTAATTTTCTCATCATTCTCTCTTCATTCTCTCATTCATTCTCTCCTCGTTCTCTCACTCATTCTCTCCTCGTTCTCTCACTCATTCTCTCATCATTCTCTCCTCGTTCTCTCATTCATTTCCTCCTCGTTCTCTCACTAATACTCTCATCATTCTCTCCTCGTTCTCTCATTCATTCTCTCCTAGTTCTCTCACTCATTCTGTCCTCGTTCTCTCAATCATTCTCTCCTCGTTCTCTCACTCATTATCTCCTCGTTCTCTCACTCACTCTCTCCTCGTTATCTCACTCATTCTCTCCTCGTTCTCTCACTCACTCTCTCCTCGTTCTCTCACTCACTCTCTCCTCGTTCTCTCACTCATTCTCTCACTCACTCTCTCCTCGTTCTCTCACTCATTTTCTCCTTGTTCTCTCACTCATTCTCTCCTCGTTCTCTCACTCACTCTCTCCTCGTTCTCTCTCTCATTCTCTCCTCGTTCTCTCATTCGTTCTCTCCTCGTTCTCTCGCTCGTTCTTTCCTCGTTCTCTCCTCGTTCTCTCTCTCGTTCTTTCCTCGTTCTGTACTCGTTCTCGTACTCGTTTTCTCCTCGATCTCTCGCTCGATTTCTCCTCGTTCTCTAAATCGTTTTCTCACTCGTTCTCTCATCGTTCTTTCACTCGTTCTCTCCTCGTTCTCTCGCTCGTTCTTTCGCTCGTTGTCTCCTCGCTCTCTACTCGTTCTCAGCTCGTTCTCTACTCGTTCTCTCTTTGTTCTCTATTCGTTCTCTCCTCGTTCTCTCCTCGTTCTGTACTCGTTCTCTACTCGTTCTCTCTTCGTTCTGTACTCGTTCTATCATCGTTCTCTCGCCCATTCTCTCCTCGTTATCTAGCTCAATCTCTCCTCGTTCTCTCGCTCATTCTCTCTTCGTTCTCTCGCTCATTCTCTCTTCGTTCTCTACTCGTTCTCTCCTCGTTCTCTCACTCGTTTTGTCCTCGTTCACTCACTTGTTCTCTCCTCGTTCTCTACTCGTTCTCTCACTCGTTTTCTCCTCGTTCACTCACTCGTTCTCTCCTCGTTCTTTCACTGGTTCTCTCCTCGAACTCTCACTCGTTCTTTCACTGGTTCTCTCCTTGAACTCTCACTCGTTTTCTCCTCGTTCTCTACTCGTTCTATTGATCGTTCTCTCCACGTTCTCTCGCTCGTTCTCTCGCTCGTTCTCTAGCCCGTTCTCTCCTCGTTCTCTACGCGTTTTCTTACTTTTTTCTCATTTGTTCTCTACTCGTTCTTTTACTCGTTTTCTCACTCGTTTTCTCGCAGTTCTCTCACTCGTTCTCTCCTCGTTCTCCCGCTCGTTCTCTCCTTGTTCTCTCGCTCGTTCTCTCACTCGTTCTTTCCTCGTTCTCTCCTCGTTCTCTCACTCGTTCTCTCCTCATTTTCTAATCGTTCTCTCACTCGTTCTTTCCTCGTTCTCATTCGTTCTCTACTCGTTTTCTCACTCGTTTTATCCTTCGTTCTCTCACTCTTTCTCTCCTCGTTCTCTACTCGTTCTCTCCTCGTTCTCTCCTCTTTCTCTCACGTTCTCTCCTTGCTCTCTCACAAGTTCTCTCTACATTTTTTCATTCGTTCTCTCACTCGTTTTCTCACTCGTTCTCTACTCGTTCTCTCCTTCTTCTCTCACGTTCTCTCCTCGTTCTCTGCTCGTTCATTCACTCGTTCTCTCCTCGTTCTCTCACTCGTTTTCTCCTCGATCTCTCACTCGTTTTCTCCTCGTTCTCTAAATCGTTTTCTCACTCGTTCTCTCATCGTTCTTTCACTCGTTCTCTCCTCGTATTCTCACTCGTTCTCTACTCGTTCTCTTCTCGTTCTCTAAAACGTTCTCTCTTTGTCCTATACTCATTCTCTCCTTTTTCTCTACTCGTTCTCTAAGTCATTCTCTCCTCGTTCTCTCAATCGTATTCTCCTCGTTCTTTCACTCGTTCTCTCCTCGTTCTTTCCTCGTTCTCTCCTCGTTTTCTCGCTCGTTCTTTCCTCGTTCTCTACTCGTTTTCTCACTTGTTCTCTCACTTGTTTTCTCACTCTTTCTCTCGTCGTTCTCTACTCGTTCTCTCACTCGTTCTCTCCTCGTTCCCTCGCTTATTCTCTCCTGCTTCTCTCGCTCTTTCTCTCCTCATTCTCTCCTCGTTCTCTCGCTCATTCTCTTCTCGTTCTCTCCTTGTTCTCTCGCTCATTCTCTCCTCGTTCTCTTGCTCATTCTCTCCTCGTTCTCTCCCTCATTCTCTCCTCATTCTTTCTCTCGTTCTCACGCTCGTTCTATCCACGTTCTCTCGCTCGTTCTCTCCTCATTCTCTTGCCTTTTCTCTCCTCGTTCTCTCGCTCATTCTCTTTTCGTTCTCTCACTCGTTCTCTCCTCGTTCTCTCACTCGTTCTCTCCTTGTTCTCTCGCTCGTTCTCTCTTCGTTCTCTCGCTAGTTCTCTCCTCGTTCTCTTTCTCTATCTCTCCTCGTTCTCTCTCTCGTTCTCTCCTCGTTCTCTCAATCATTTTCTCCTCGTTCTTTCGCTAATTCTCTCCTCGTTCTCTCGCTCATTCTCTCCTTGTTCTCCCTCTCGTTCTCTCCTTGTTCTCTCGCTCGTTTTCTCCTCGTTCTCTCGCTAGTTCTCTCCTCGTTCTCTTTCTCGTTCTCTCCTCGTTCTCTCTCTCGTTCTCTCCTCGTTCTCTTAATCATTTTCTCCTCGTTCTGTCGCTAATTCTCTCATCGTTCTCTCGCTCATTCTCTCCTCGTTATCTCGCTCATTCTCTCCTCGTTCTTTCCTTGTTCTCTCATCCTTTCTCTCACTCGTTCTCTCCTCCTTCTCTCGCTCATTCTCTTCTCGTTCTCTCCTCGTTCTCTCGCTTATTCTTTCCTCTTTCTCTCGGTCATTCTCTCCTCGTTCCCTCGCTTATTCTCTCCTCGTCCTCTCCTTGTTCTCTCGCTCATTATCTCATTCTCTCCTCATTCTTTCGGTCGTTCTCTCCTCGTCCTCTCGCTCGTTCTCTCCTCGTTCTCTCGCTCGTTCTCTCCTCGTTCTCTCGGTCATTCTCTCTTCGTTCTCTCGCTCATTCTCTCCTCGTTCTCTCCTTTTTTTCTTGCTCATTCTCTCCTCGTTCTCTCGGTCTTTCACTCCTCGTTCTTTCGCTCGTTCTCTCTTCGTTATCTCGCTCGTTCTCTCATCGTTATCTCGCTCATTCTCTCATCGTTCTTTCCCTCATTTTGTCCTCTTTCTCTCGCTCATTTTCTCCTCGTTCTCTCCTTCTCCTCTCTCTCATTTTCTCCTCGTTCTCTCGCTCAATCTCTCCTCGTTCTCTCGCTCGTTCTCTCCTCGTTCTCTCGCTCGTTCTCTCTTCGTTCTCTCGCTCATTCTCTCCTCATTCTCTCGCTCATTCTGTCCTCGTTCTCTCGCTCATTCTGTCCTCGTTCTCTCGCTCATTCTCTCCTCGTTCTCTCGCTCATTCTTTCCTCGGTCTCTCGCTCATTCTCTTCTCTTTCTCTTTTTGTTCTCTCGTTCATTCTCTCTTCGTTCTTTCACTCATTCTCTCTTCGTTATTCCGCTCATTCTCTACTCGTTCTCTCGCTCGTTTTCTCCTCGTTCTCTCGCTCATTCTCTCCATGTTCTCTCGCTCATTCTCTCTTCGTTCTCTCGCTTGTTCTCTCCTCGTTCTCTCGCTCATTTTCTCGCTCATTCTCTCCTCGTTCTCTCGCTCATTCTTTCCTCGTTCTCTCACTCCTTCTCTCCTCGGTTTCTCGCTTATTCTCTCCTCGTTCTTTCTCTCATTCTATACTCGTTCTCATGCTCGTTCTCTCCTCGTTCTCTCGCTCGCTATCTCGCTCATTCTCTCCTCGTTGTCTCGCTCATTTTCTCATTGTTCTTTCGCTCATTCTTTTCTCGTTCTC
>NC_091568.1:20565991-20570991 GCF_042767895.1 Penaeus vannamei
CATATGTTACAAAATCTATTGTTTGATCTTCCATTACTACACTTTTAACCCTTAAGAATGACTTTAAATTGTACTACACAACAGGCACGATATTATCTATTTAGTTTCTTTTTAAAGGAAGCATTATTTCATTATTTCCTTGAAATTGATCATTATATAAATTCATTAGACTTCCCTTATAACTGACCATTTGAAATATAAGTTTTTTGGTACACAGATATCGTATTGTGTATAATTCTAATGTAATTATAACGAGTTTGTGTTTATTACAACACGTGAAAGGTGTCCTGTTACTTGCATCTTATCCTCACTTATCTTTTAGAAATTAATACATGTCGGGTTTCTCTAGGAACAGTACTTCATATATATCAATGGAAAGTAACGGTCTTTTATTAAATAAAAAGAATGCTCTGCACATCATTTTCACATTACCTTTCACAAGAGTTGCTTCTCGTTAAAGGGAAGCCTTGATTATTTTGCCCCCCTTAGAATTCCCGTTCTCTGTATAATCCCGCTGAACACCGAAAACGTGCCGTAATAGCAGTGCCGTAGTGGTGGTAACACTGACCCAAGTTTAGTATTATAGTATAATAGGTTTTTATCAAACACCTTTCTTAACTCTCATTGGAAAAACTATACCTGTTAAATATGTGAGCTTCCCCTCAGAACACTATGCTGCCAGGTCAGCAGTTTCAGTCAACAACCCCCAGCCTCCTACTAACGTTTTGTAACCATATGTGGGTCTCGTGAGAACGTTCCCCACATTTCTGGTGCCCAGACCCGGGAAGCTTTAGATGTAGAGTCAGCGCCCGGACAAATAAGGTAACAAACATGGCAGTGTCACTTGAAGTATTGAAAAGCAAAAGAGCTGCATCAAGAGGTTGGTTGACTAGAGCTATACAGAATCTCCAGGTTTTAAATGCTAGCAGTAGTTATGAGAAGTGCGATCAAGTTGCTGCTGAATTTGATAAGAGGCTAATATTGTTAGCTGTTAAAGTAGAAATTGTTATTCTTGATGATTTAAATGCAGACATTGATGAGGCAAATAATTTTCGTAAAGCTGCGACAAATCTTAGATTTGAGGCCACCCTGTGAATGAAGAGAGCTAATGATGGAAGTGACATTGACAAAAGTTCCGTCTCCAGTGTGAGCACCTCCGCTGCAAAGCTGCCAGAGCTGGAGCTTTCCAAATATGCTGGTGATCTGACCCAATGGCAGTCATTTTGGGATAGATTTTCAGCCTCAGTGGACAGGACTGACATACCTGTTATTACTAAGTTCGTTATTTACAATCAGTGTTACAAGGAAAAGCATTGTCTGCCATCTGAGGATTAACACTCATCGTTCCAAATTACAAGATTGCATGTGATATATTGAAGAATAGATTTGGCTATCCTCAAATAATCATAGGTGCACTTTTTCAAGCACTAATGAATGCCTCTGTAGCACCTAAAATGAAAGTACCAAATTATGTTCAGTCGCTGTGGAATCTTCTAGACCAGCTCCTGTGGCATGTAAGAGCTTTGGCATCAATAATGACCAATATGACGTGGTGTTAACTCCAATGATCTTGGCTCGTCTCCCTCAAGAGATAAGAATGGAGTGGTCAAGGAAATCTGAAACCTTCAAGGACATCGGGATGGGGAAGCATGAACGACGATTTGTGGACACAGAAAAGAAGAGTGCCATCTGCACTGGCTCTTCACACCTCATCCGAAGTAGGATCATCTTATTGTGCTTCCTGCAGCAAGAAATACATCTGAGAAATGCTGGGATACTCTGAAGCTCCTTTGAAGGAACGTGAAGGAAAAATCTAAGCTGCCCATTTGTGGTTCGTGTTTGAGTAAGGGGCATATTGCCAGTGGATGTCAAAGCAAGTGTATTAAGTGTAATGGCAATTATAATTTTCTTCTGTGTAGATCGAAGGCTGAAGTAAACGCAGTAAAGGCTATGGAGAAAAGTGTAAGTGATCAGGTTAGTGATATTGTAGAACCTTCTGAAAATTGCAGTCGTCAGTAAAACTTGTTGGCGTGACTCTTGGCATGTAATGTGTTGACGAAAACTGTGTGCTACAGACATCAAGAGTTAAAGTGTTTGCCTTCAGGTGTTTTTTGTGAAGCCACCTTGTTGTTTGATATGGGCTCTGTCCAGTAATCTTGTGAAGAAAGGTAAACCCAAATCGGTGAGCTCGGAACCTGTGCAATGTCTTTGATGCAATTAGTAGGTTTACAAGGTGTAGAACATTTAATGGCATTAGAGATTCTAAAGGTTTGTGCACCGTTGACTAGACCCTGTAGTCCTAGTAATTTGGTTGATGCATTTTCTGATTTTCAACTTGCTGATGATTTCAAGAATAATAGTCACCTGAATATAGATATACTTGTAGGTTTGGATGCTTATTGGGGATTTATGGGTCCTGAAATTAAGCCACATCAGAGTAATGGATTAGTAGCCCAAAACTCTGTATTTGGTTGGGTGTTATCTGGTTCATGGAAGGTTCCTACTATCAGGAACTATGAATCTACCCAAATGAATATATGAAATGTTACAGACTCTGATATGCGTGAATTTTGGGATTTTGAATCTGTTGGCATAAGTCAAAAGGAAACTTCCTAGCCCATTTACCTCAGACCCTATTTTGAAGCAATTTTGTGAAAATATTGTTTGATGAGGGACACTATGAAGTAGGCTTGCCTTGGAAGTCAGATGACTGTAGGGAGAATCTTATGAATAATGAGGGATTTGCTAGGAAAAAGTTGGAAAGATTAGAATGTGTTAGATAAGGACCCAGAGCTTCAGAAACAATATTCTAACGTGTTTACTGGTTATGAACAAGAGGGAATGATTGAGGAAGTCCCTTCAAGTGAAGTTGTAAGTTCTCAACCTACTTATTATATGCCTCATCGTCCAATTGTCAAAAAGAGTACTTCAATTAAAGGGTGACCAGTTTTTGATCCTTCTGCAGCTAGTTAATATGGCATTTCTTTAAATGATTGTCTTGAGTCTAGTCCTTCACTTAAGTGCAGCAATAGGGACTGTCTTTTTTGGGGGTAGTTGTATAAAATACACTTAGATCCGACATTTTCCACGGTGGAGCAGAACGTCCATGTAGGGTCTTAGTTATGGATATGTTCAGCTGAGACAAGTGATTGCATGTTATTTGTAACCATGGATTTGAGTTTGAATCGATGTTGCCATTCAAAGTTAACTCCACTATTCTATGTTTTAGTTGTCTTTGGAACTCTGTACAATAGAGGGTTCTCTTATTGCTTTGACGCTAAATGTGTTATCTGGCAAATGTATAATATTCTTTCATAGACGGCAAATTAAGTTCTGTTCTCATATTCACAATCCTCGTTGTCTTAGGGGCACCGAGAATAAGCCTCATGGCCTCATTTTGTACAATTTCTAAACTAGCCAACTCGGATTCGTTGTATAATATTAGGTGCAATGCATGATAATCTATGACCGACCGTATGTATGACAGATAAAAGAGTCTAGCAATATTGGCATTAATACCATGGTGTTTGCCGACAAGTGTCATTAGTGGCTGCAGCCGCTCCCACAGGCTTTTTTTTAAAGTTTTATATGATCTCTGCATCATTAACAACCACCTCGAGGTATTTGTATTGGTGACAGAGATCTAGCTCAACATCATTGATGTGAAACCTTGGCAGAGGGATTGTTTTAGGGTTGTGCCTTGGTTTTTTCAGTCAATATGATCAAGCCACACTCTGTAGCCCTTGCTGAAAGCACATCAAGAATCTGTTGCATTCTCTCCTCGGATGAGGATTTAATGTAAATATCGGCATAACAAATAATGGAGTCATTGCCTTCAAGTGGTATATCGCCTAGTAATCTATGCATTAGGATGTTAAATAGCATGGGACTAAGTACGCCTCCCTGAGGTTTCACGGCAGGTTTTAGTTTAGTTTAGTCCTTCATTTACCACCCTGGCTAACTGCACAGGCATGGGCAAGCTGTGGTACATTTGATACATGGTCAAAGCATTATATAATAGTATTACAGTGTAAATCTATATCATAAAATCATTACGGTGTAAAATATATCATTTAAAGGAAAAGAACGATCAGTAATTTATCTACTCATCTGTCAAGCCGGCATACGGCTTGGGCGTGGAAAGGCAATGTAACATTTGATATGTGGTTATGTGATACTGCATTCCAAATTTAGGATATAACATAATTATATCTTCCAAGGCATCAGATGATATGAAGTAGTTACATAGTTCTCCATACCTCATGCTAGGTGGTCTGAAAGGCTGTATTACATGGCACTCTGAGATATAATGTACGTGTTCGCTTATATTCTTCATTGCATAATTTACACTTCGTTTCTTCAACATTACAGGCTGTACTGACCTGCCAGTACAATCTATATCCCAGCCTGATTCTTGCGGTCACAATATCACACTGTCTTGTTCTTGTTTTGTATAAACCATAGATGAAAACATCTTGCATAAACCTGTCATAGTGCTTTATGCTACAGCTTTCAGGCCGTTGAGAACTAATCAAGTCAGACAAGTCCTCTTTGAAGGAAGTTTTAATTATGTGTGAAATCCTAGCAAGAGGTACTCCAAGATCTATATCCACACTTTGCTTGTCACATGCTGATTTTGCTAGGCGGTCAGCATGATCATGCCTGCGGATTCCAACATGCGATGGTATCCACACAAAACGTATATCATGGCCTCGTTCTTTTGCACGATACACATTTATACTTTTGCCATTTGCAATATTTCCTGCACCTTTGTCTTGTGTGTTCAATGCCTGGAGAGCACTCTGTGAGTCGCAGAAAATGACTCCTGAGCCTTGACTTAATAGAAATTCGGTGGCTATGAGCATTCCTGCCAACTCAGTTTGCGTAGTGCGAGCCCAGTCATGAACCCGCCTACAATCCTGGTGCTGCAAAATATTGTTTTTATATACGACAAAAGCGCATCCTGCTCTACTCCCAGACTGCAAGGATCCATCAGTGTA
>NC_091568.1:20595178-20602678 GCF_042767895.1 Penaeus vannamei
TGCTTGAGTTGGCAAGAAAAACGCTTGAGATTTCAGGCAAGAACTTTCCCTGCTTAAAACTCTTTAAGCCACAAACATCCTAGGTCGTCCCACAGGCCTCCTCCACCCAGGGTTGTCTCGTACAGAGACAACCTGGTGGGCAGGATCATCCTGGGGGAAGCGAGGCAGGTGGCTGTATAGCCTGAGTTGGCAATCCCGGATTGTGCAGGTAACAGGCCCTGCGCCAGTCTCACGGTGCAACCGTTGGTTGGACACGTGGTCCCGCCAACTGTACCCCCTGATCCGGCGCAAGGACCTATTACAGAAAGTATCAAGATGTGACTCCAAGGTACAGGATAATGTCCAGGTTTGACTACCGTAGAGCAAAACTGGCATTATCAGGGCCTTGAAGACACGTAGCTTGGTCCTTCTGCACAGGTACCAACATCTCCAAATACTCTTGTCAAGAGAGTTCATGACCCCTGCTGCCAGGCCAATCCGTCTGCTGACTTCCTGGTCTGACAGCCCAGAGTTATGAACTACACTTCCGAGGTATGTTAAGCTCTCTGTGACTTCAATGTCCTCGCCGCAAGCAAGTACTGACTGAACAGGTTCTAGCAAGTCCCCAAAGTCCTGGATCTTGGTCTTGGTCCAGGAGACCTCTAACCCCAAGGGCTTCGCTTCAATACTAAATGCATCGAGAGCCGCCACTAAGGATTCTGTAGTAGACATGACGTACCCCCACTAAGCGAGAGTCCAGACTAGGCGAGTCCCCCCCTTTTTTAGCCAGCACCAGCACCATCTGTGGGCATCGGCGGTACCCAGCTGCAGTTCTGCATCCCTGGAGTTTTTTTATTTTATTTTCATACTTTTATGTTCTATTTATTCTATTTATTATTTACACATTTTATAAGAGCCTATATAAAGAGCCTGTTTTGCGCTAGACTCTCTCTTGGGTTGCTGGCTCGTCAGTTCAGTACCTCACTGGACGTCTCCTCTGTTTTTTTTGTCTTCGTTTTCTACAAGAGAGAAAGAGATAAGTATATTCATGTTTTGTAAGAGGCCAGTTAGGATGTGTTATGTGCATTGTAACTTTTGTGATTATACAGACTGAGTGGATCTCAGGTTTTCCTTTTTATTCGTTGGTGTCGTTTTATCCTTGGTTTGTTTATTTCTTTTACTTTTCTTTGTTTTATTTGGTTTTAAAAGAAGTATGGACATGATTTTGCACATAGAAATGCTACTCAAATGGAAAAAGGAAATGACTTCACTGATATATAAACAGCAAAGAATGGAAAAAGTTAATGATGATCTAAAGATAATTCAATAGTAAGTCTCTTGTACTTACGGGTTATAGGGCTTCAGGGTTGTGACGGGCGGGTCATGCTGCAGTACACGCCAGCTACCATCCTTTTGAAAGCAGCTCCCCTGTTCGTAAGTTGCACTCTGCAAGACCCACGTTGTAGTTTGAAAGTGTCTCAGCTGGGGTAAACACTACAATTCCAAGGACTCAGATAGAATAGCAACATCAGCAAAGTCAAGGTCTGTAACCCTGATATTGCCCAGAGTTGCTCCACAATGATTTTGAACAGTAGCTCTGCCTAGTATCCAGTCCATG
Organism: Penaeus vannamei; assembly: GCF_042767895.1. Lineage (NCBI taxonomy): Eukaryota > Metazoa > Arthropoda > Malacostraca > Decapoda > Penaeidae > Penaeus > Penaeus vannamei. Next base: position 20,596,776 of record NC_091568.1, read on the forward strand.
CAGGTGTTGAAAAGAGTTGGTGCAAGAACACAGCCTTGCCTCACTCCTGAACTAACAGGAAAGAAGCTCGACAGGCTCCCACCACACTTTACAGCACTTTCAGTACCAGTATACAGACTTGCTATCAGTCCAATAATTCTTGTTGGCATTCCTTCCAGTCTCAGGATCTCCCAGAGTGACTCCCGATGCACCGTATCGAACGCCTTCTTGAGGTCGATGTAGGCTGCAAGCAGCCTACGCCCGAACTCACGACGGCGCTTTACAATGACTCGAAGCGCAAGGATACGGTCAATTGTGGACTTACCAGGAGTGAATCCGGATTGCTCCAGCCTCTGGTGGCTCAGTAGATGGTCTCTGATACGTCTTAGAAGGATGTGGGCAAGAACCTTGGCTGGTATACTGAGCAGTGTGATGCCTCGGTGATTGCTGCAGTCCCATCGGTCCCCCTTCCCTTTCCAGAGAGGGATGACCACACCCCTCAATCGGTCAAGGGGAATGGTACCGGACCACCGGATTCACTAACGTACTTACGATGGTAAAATCATTGGTAACTATAGTTACCATGATAAACAGACAGCGGTGGTATTCACTAACAACTTGCCATTGGAGTTACCATGGTAAATTTTACCAGTGGTCAGAGCACTGGTAACTTTTGGGAGTTTTGTGTTTGTTTTTACACCTGATGTAAACTAATATGATGGCAAACAGATATCACAATGCGGACATAGTGAAGAAATGCAAATTACAGATGAAACTAGTAAGAATAAGATCCTATAAGTTCTATAAGTTCTCTAATGTAGGCCTATAAGTTCTCGTGAACTTATAAGCCTACATTATACTAGAATGCATGGAACTGATAAATAAGTGAACTCTTAAAGAGTTCTTCTCCGACTTGATTATTACAAATGCTATAGAAAAAACTACCCAACACTAAATGAGTATAGCAATCTGTATAGTATCTGTCGGCATTTAAAAATCGGTTTGGACTGTCTCTTTGGTTTGAGTTAACAATATATTAATATAACATTGTATTGGTTCCTATCTATATAGTAAATATATATCTAACATGATGGATGTAATCGAATAGATATATTCTTTTTTTTACATGTGCTTAAATAGTGTTTTAGCTCTGGCGATTATTTAAACAATCTCGCTGTGTCTAGTTCTGTTTATGTTATGTGTTACCTAAAACATTATGTATAGCGCTCGCTGATTGGTTGAATTGCTTTACCAGAGTCCTCTGTTGGTTACCATTAGAATGAGTCGATTTACGATTGTAACTCAGCATATCCAAATTACCATTTCTTCATGAATCCCGCTTTGCCATGACTGGTAAACGCAATGGTAAATGACCGCTGGTAAATGCGTTACGATCGTATGTTAGTGAATCCGGCCCCAGGACAGCATGCAACCCATGCGCCATAGGTTCCCCACCAGCCTTTAACAGTTCAGCTGGGATGCTGCAAATACCCGCTGTTTTGCCGCTTTTCAGCTTGGATATCACCCCCCTAACTTCAGTCAGGGAGAGTGGGTCCTCACTGATGGGTGGGTCCGGCAACAGAATAACGGCACTACCCGCATCCAAGTTAACTGTTGGTAGATCAACCTGGTACAACTGCTCAAAATACTCAGCCCACCGTTCCCGCACCGCAACAGGATCTGAGACGATCTGGCCATTTACTAAGTGAACCACTGTCATCTGAGAAGAGAACTTGGAGTTCAGCTTTCTCAGGGCTTGGTATGCAGGACGAAGGTCATTTACTAAGAAATGGTCTACCTCCTCTGCAACACTCCTAATAAACAGTTCCTTGTCCCTTGTGCACCTGAGAACGGTGCAAATCCAGATCCCCTGACAGACGAGGCACACGACAAGCATCTGTGGCATCCAGAGTCTCCTGCGAGATAGAATTCTGTCTTGCTCTTGGGCGTTCACCAATCGTATCTTGAGCTGCATCAAGCGTTTCGCGTTTGAAGGTATCCCACAGAAGTACAGGGTCCATCAGATTTTTGAGCACTGCAAAACGACCAGAGACTGCTTCAGCAAACCCCCGGGCACACTCCCCCTCCCTCAGCCTGTCCAAGTGAAACAACCTGGGGTGATCATTGGACCGCTAGGGAGTTTTGAAGTGGACCCGAAGGGTAGCCACAACCAATCTATGGTCAGATCACAGAACTCAGCATTCCTATACACCCTGCAGTTCTGGAGGATCATCCAACGAGTGCTAACAAGTATGTGTATGGGTCTGGACGCTGGTACCAGGAGCCAGAAATCCTCAGTTTCTGGGACCTAGCAAAGTCCCGGAAAAGGAGGCTATTCTCACTACCGGTATCAGTTCCTGAGCCATGGGGACCGACAGACATCTCATAGCCAGCTCGATCACAGCCAGATACCGCATTGAAGTCACCCAGAATACGAATATCTCGCCGGGGGCACCTGTCTGACACAGATGCTAGTTTGGCGTAGAACATCACTTTCACGTCAAGTTTACAAGCATCAGTAGGAGCGTACACAGCAATAAAGACATGAATACGCTCATCGACTGGAGCAACCTCTACTACCAAGGGCTGGAGTCTGCTGGAGATGGCCATGGCTACTCCCTGGAGATGGTGACCATCGCTACAGCCCGACCAGTAGTAGGTATAGCCACCTACACTAATTGTGCCGCTGCCAGGTCTTCTCACCTCCAAGAGAGCAGCCACCTCCACTCTCAACTTCCCCAGTTCCCTCGACAGCAGAGGTAACCGATCATCCTGACGCAAAGAACAGACGTTCTAAGCCCCCACCCTGACTTCCCGCCTGAGGTTTAGCCTCAGGCAGTCACTCCGGGTGGACGTCACCTCTGCCACCCCCCCCGACGCTGCTCCATATAAAGGGGGGCGGCAGGCTACAGGACCCATCATCCATCTGCGGGGCTCCCGAAGGCCTTCCCCCGCAAGCTTCACTCCAGGCTGGCAACTGCCAGAACGCAGGCGGGACGAGTAGGTCTGTTCCCATCCTGTATCCCGGCAGTAGCCATCCCAACAGGGCCTGCAGCCTGCCTCACTTGCTGGGTGGGAGGAGCATTATTATTCCCAGCATTTCCATTTATATTTTTCACTGCCGATGAGGTTTATCTGGGGGAAGGAGGACTGGTAAGGCCCACCTCCACCGACCCTCCTAGGGGGCCTAGGGGCAGGAGTTGGTACAGGACCAGGGCATGTCCACACACTGGTGGGCCATGACCCTGTACCTCTAGGGCCTCCTGCTGCACCGAGATCCCCCACAGTTTAGCCTGGGACTGCAAGGTACCCAGTGTCCATGGAAGGCCACGAGGAGGCACTGCAGGTCTCGATGATGGAGAGGCTATGCACTGGCAGGGGAGGCTTATGCATAGCTGCTCCCTTTTTCGCACTAGGCTAGCCAGCGGTGGCAGCTGTAAGCGAGAAGGCATGCAAAGCACTTAACACTAACTAGGCTACCTCACCATCGCTTCACATAACCCTGTGCGTGAAGCACCCAGTATCTATCTATCTATCTATATGCATATAGATATATATGCATATATGTGTGTGTGTACATGTATACGTATATATATATATATATATATATATATATATATATATATATATATATATATATATATATACTATATACTATATACTATATACTATATACATATATACATATATACTATATACATATATACTATATACTATATACTATATATATATATATATACATATATATATATACATATATATATATATACATATATATATATATATATATATATATATATATATATATATATATATATATATATATACATATATAACCTGTTTATATATATATATATATATATATATATATATATATATATATATATATATATATATATATATATATATATATGTATATATTTGTGCATACAGGGTAGGTCATGTTGAAAGAAAAAAATGGGTTATGATGTGTAGGGATAAGTAAAAATTGAAAGAAAAGTGAGGCTTCGTGAGCGGGGACGTAAGAGCGAAGGAAAGGGAGACGAGAAGTGACCGCGAATCCTGCTTGGTAAGCTCTGTTTTTTGTTTGTTTAATAACAACTGAGATCAGACGAGAAAAGGGGAGATAGCGGAAGAAAAGTAGTTAGAATTAAGGCTCTTGAAGCCAAGGTAAACTACATAGTAGCAGAATGCCTGAAAATACGCGAAGTAAACGTAAATTTAAGGGAATTGGTAGATAATTTGCGCTGGAACACAATCTTTCGGAGAGAGAATATGGATAGAATCTGACATTAAAATCAAGGAACTCAAGGAAAAGTTAGAAGAAGTAGAATTCAAGATTGGTAAAGGTAGTGAAACCGAAGCAAAGAATCTGCAAGAAAAATTGACGAATCGAAGGAAATGAAACTGTTGAGCAGATCGAAAGCAATTCGTCAAGCAACCAGTCTCAAGTAATGGAAGAGGAAAAAAAAAGATGACAGCTACATATGCCTATATATATCAAAGGTAAGAGAAACAGTAAATTAAATGGTTGAATGAGAAAAAATCAAGATCACAAAGGAAGAAATTAAGACGTAAAGGAACATAAACTCACATCACACCTTGGACAACAAGTAAGGAATATAGCTTATTTGGCTGATGTAAACGAGGGTATAGTCATATTGAGACACGAAGAAAAAGTTGTAGATGGAATTGAACGAGGACAAAAAATGATTGTAAACATTCTCAAGGCCATAACTCCCGAATTCGCGGAGCAGAATATCATAGCTCACAAGAGTTTAGGATTATTCGAAAAAGGAAAGAAACGCCCTTTAAAAGGAACATCAATGTATAAGCAAATGGTGACTGGCTTGATAAAGAAAGCCAAAGTCCTGGCCACCTAAAAAGAATATAAGAAAATCTAGATAAGAGAAAATATGACTAGATGACAAAAACATTACAGAAAAAATGGACAAAGACACACATTAGCCTTGCAGCCAAAAGGAATACCAAATGAAATAAATTAGTACAAAGGAGTTGGAAATCAAGCGACACCGTGTGGGACTGACAGTTATCGAGGCAGAAACAAAGGGAGCAAACCGAATGATGGCCGCTGGACCTCAAAGACTAATCCCAAAGACACTAAAGAGCCTGGAAAAACCTCCGGCGCGGGGGGTTTTGATAACAAATTGACGGACAGTTTCGATCCGCATTTGTGGAACACTAAATGACTAGAAGTCATAAATGAATACTGAATTTTTGTAACAGATCATAGCAGGGTAAGAGGGCTAGGTAGACCGTCTATGCTTGACCTAATATTCACAAAGCGTAAAGATGATATTAAGGATATTGGGTATTCTCATCCCTTAGGAAAAAGTGACCATGTGGTAATTAAACTAAAATGTGGCTATTATAGGAAAAACTCATCGTAGGTAAGGAAAGAAATGAGTAAAATTACAATTCTTTGGTGTTTATAAAAAAAATGTAGAAAAAAATTATATCAAGATTTAAAACATGCAAAAAATGGCCTAAAATAGTTCAAACATAAATGTAAGAAAATAAGAGAAAGCAAGAGGTTCCTTTGGAAAAGATTCAGAAAAAAATAGACCTCAGGCAGCGGGCGAAAGATAAAAAGTAAGAAATGAAAAAGGATATAATCATTAAATGTACAAATCTTCTTTAACTACATAAACATCAAAACTAAAACTATGATTAAGTTAGTATCAATCAAAGACAATAACACTGTTTATGGTAAGGATGAAATGTGTGAAATAGAAAAATTTCAGTCAATGTTTGTTCAGGATCCATACTTTAGAATGGCAAATATCCGTACAGACGTAATGCATCGAAAATATCACCCCTCAAAAAAGAAAAAGAAAGAAAGAAAAAAAAACTAAAGCAGTTGGACCAGATGAGATTTCTACCTGTGTTCTTAGGGAATGTGC
>NC_091568.1:20671926-20676926 GCF_042767895.1 Penaeus vannamei
ATAGTGTTTCTTCACGGACCAATTAGGATTCATAGTGTTTCTGCTGTCGACCAGTTAGGATTCATAGTGTTTCTGCTGTCGACCAGTTAAGATTCATAGTGTTTCTGCTGTCGACCAGTTAGGATTCATAGTGTTTCTGCTGTCGACCAGTTAGGATTCATAGTGTTTCTGCTGTCGACCAGTCAGGATTCATAGTGTTTCTGCTGTCGACCAGTTAGGATTCACATTATTTCTTCTGAGGACCAGTTAGGATTCACATTGTTTCTTCTGTCGACCAGTTAGGATCCACAGTGTTTCTTCTGTCGACCAGTTAGGATTCACAGTGTTTCTTCTGTCGACCAGTTAGGATTCACAGTGTTTCTTCTGTCGACCAGTTAGGATTCATAGTGTTTCTGCTGTCGACCAGTTAGGATTCACAGTGTTTCTTCTGTCGACCAGTTAGGATTCACAGTGTTTCTTCTGTCGACCAGTTAGGATTCACAGTGTTTCTTCTGTCGACCAATTAGGATTCACAGTGTTTCTGCTCTCGACCAGTTAGTATTCATAGTGTTTCTTCTGTCGACCAGTTAGGATTCATAGTGTTTCTGCTGTCGACCAGTCAGGATTCATAGTGTTTCTGCTGTCGACCAGTTAGGATTCACATTGTTTCTTCTGTCGACCAGTTAGGATTCACATTGTTTCTTCTGTCGACCAGTTAGGATCCACAGTGTTTCTTCTGTCGACCAGTTAGGATTCACAGTGTTTCTTCTGTCGACCAATTAGGATTCACAGTGTTTCTTCTGTCGACCAATTAGGATTCACAGTGTTTCTGCTCTCGACCAGTTAGTATTCATAGTGTTTCTTCTGTCGACCAGTTAGGATTCATAGTGTTTCTGCTGTCGACCAGTTAGGATTCATAGTGTTTCTGCTGTCGACCAGTTAGGATTCACATTGTTTCTTCTGTCGACCAGTTAGGATTCACAGTGTTTCTGCTGTCGACCAGTTAGGATTCATAGTGTTTCTTCTGTCGACCAATTAGGATTCACAGTGTTTCTTCTGTTGACCAATTAGGATTCACAGTGTTTCTGCTGTCGACCAGTTAGTATTCATAGTGTTTCTTCTGTCGACCAGTTAGGATTCACATTGTTTCTGCTGTCGACCAGTTAGTATTCATAGTGTTTCTTCTGTCGACCAGTTAGGATTCGTAGTGTTTCTGCTGTCGACCAGTTAGTATTCATAGTGTTTCTTCTGTTGACCAATTAGGATTCACAGTGTTTCTTCTGTCGACCAGTTAGGATTCATAGTGTTTCTTCTGTCGACCAGTTAGGATTCATAGTGTTTCTGCTGTCGACCAGTTAGGATTCATAGTGTTTCTTCTGTCGACCAATTAGGATTCACAGTGTTTCTTCTGTTGACCAATTAGGATTCACAGTGTTTCTGCTCTCGACCAGTTAGTATTCATAGTGTTTCTTCTGTCGACCAGTTAGGATTCATAGTGTTTCTTCTGTCGACCAGTTAGGATTCACATTGTTTCTTCTGTTGACCAATTAGGATTCACAGTGTTTCTTCTGTCGACCAGTTAGGATTCATAGTGTTTCTTCTGTCGACCAGTTAGGATTCATAGTGTTTCTGCTGTCGACCAGTTAGGATTCATAGTGTTTCTTCTGTCGACCAATTAGGATTCACAGTGTTTCTTCTGTTGACCAATTAGGATTCACAGTGTTTCTGTTGTCGACCAGTTAGGATTCACAGTGTTTCTTCTGTCGACCAGTTAGGATTCATAGTGTTTCTGCTGTCGACCAGTTAGGATTCATAGTGTTTCTTCTGTCGACCAATTAGGATTCACAGTGTTTCTTCTGTTGACCAATTAGGATTCACAGTGTTTCTGTTGTCGACCAGTTAGGATTCATAGTGTTTCTTCTGTCGACCAATTAGGATTCACAGTGTTTCTTCTGTTGACCAATTAGGATTCACAGTGTTTCTGCTCTCGACCAGTTAGTATTCATAGTGTTTCTTCTGTCGACCAGTTAGGATTCACATTGTTTCTTCTGTTGACCAATTAGGATTCACAGTGTTTCTTCTGTCGACCAGTTAGGATTCATAGTGTTTCTTCTGTCGACCAGTTAGGATTCATAGTGTTTCTTCTGTCGACCAATTAGGATTCACAGTGTTTCTTCTGTTGACCAATTAGGATTCACAATGTTCCTGCTGTCGACCAGTTAGGATTCACAGTGTTTCTTCTGTCGACCAATTAGGATTCACAGTGTTTCTTCTGTTGACCAATTAGGATTCACAGTTTTTCTGCTGTCGACCAATTAGGATTCACAGTGTTTCTGCTGTCGACCAGTTAGGATTCATAGTGTTTCTTCTGTCGACCAGTTAGGATTCACAGTGTTTCCTCTGTTGACCAATTAGGATTCACAGTTTTTCTGCTGTCGACCAATTAGGATTCACAGTGTTTCTGCTGTCGACCAGTTAGGATTCATAGTGTTACTTCTGTCGACCAATTAGGATTCACAGTGTTTCTTCTGTTGACCAATTAGGATTCACAGTGTTTCTGCTGTCGACCAGTTAGGATTCATAGTGTTTCTTCTGTCGACCAGTCAGGATTCATAGTGTTTCTGCTGTCGACCAGTTAGGATTCACAGTGTTTCTTCTGTCGACCAGTTAGGATTCATAGTGTTTCTGCTGTCGACCAGTTAGGATTCATAGTGTTTCTGCTGTCGACCAGTTAGGATTCACAGTGTTTCTTCTGTCGACCAGTTAGGATTCATAGTGTTTCTGCTGTCGACCAGTTAGGATTCACAGTGTTTCTGCTGTCGACCAGTCAGGATTCACAGTGTTTCTTCTGTCGACCAATTAGGATTCACAGTGTTTCTTCTGTCGACCAGTTAGGATTCATAGTGTTTCTTCTGTCGACCAGTTAGGATTCATAGTGTTTCTTCTGTCGACCAATTAGGATTCATAGTGTTTCTTCTGTCGACCAGTCAGGATTCATAGTGTTTCTTCTGTCGACCAGTTAGGATTCATAGTGTTTCTTCTGTCGACCAGTCAGGATTCATAGTGTTTCTTCTGTCGACCAGTTTGGATTCATAGTGTTTCTTCTGTCGACTAGTCAGGATTCATAGTGTTTCTTCTGTCGACCAGTTAGGATTCATAGTGTTTCTTCTGTCGACCAGTCAGGATTCATAGTGTTTCTTCTGTCGACCAGTTTGGATTCATAGTGTTTCTTCTGTCGACCAGTCAGGATTCATAGTGTTTCTTCTGTCGACCAGTCAGGATTCATAGTGTTTCTTCTGTCGACCAGTCAGGATTCATAGTGTTTCTTCTGTCGACCAGTTTGGATTCATAGTGTTTCTTCTGTCGACCAGTCAGGATTCATAGTGTTTCTTCTGTCGACCAGTTTGGATTCATAGTGTTTCTTCTGTCGACCAGTTTGGATTCATAGTGTTTCTTCTGTCGACTAGTCAGGATTCATAGTGTTTCTTCTGTCGACCAGTCAGGATTCATAGTGTTTCATCTGTTGACCAGTCAGGATTCATAGTGTTTCATCTGTTGACCAGTTAGGATTCACAGTGTTTCTTCTGTCGACTAGTCAGGATTCATAGTGTTTCTTCTGTCGACCAGTCAGGATTCATAGTGTTTCTTCTGTCGACCAGTCAAGATTCATAGTGTTTCATCTGTTGACCAGTTAGGATTCACAGTGTTTCTTGTCGACCAGTTAGGATTCATAGTGTTTCATCTGTCGACCAGTTAGGATTCACAGTGTTTCTTCTGTCGACCAATTAGGATTCATAGTGTTTCTTCTGTTGACCAGTTAGGATTCACAGTGTTTCTTGTCGACCAGTTAGGATTCATAGTGTTTCTTCTGTCGACCAGTCAGGATTCATAGTGTTTCTTCTGTCGACCAGTCAGGATTCATAGTGTTTCTTCTGTCGACCAGTCAGGATTCATAGTGTTTCTTCTGTCGACCAGTCAGGATTCATAGTGTTTCTTCTGTCGACCAGTTAGGATTCATAGTGTTTCTTCTGTCGACCAGTTTGGATTCATAGTGTTTCTTCTGTCGACCAGTTTGGATTCATAGTGTTTCTTCTGTCGACCAGTCAGGATTCATAGTGTTTCTTCTGTCGACCAGTCAGGATTCATAGTGTTTCTTCTGTCGACCAGTCAGGATTCATAGTGTTTCTTCTGTCGACCAGTCAGGATTCATAGTGTTTCTTCTGTCGACCAGTCAGGATTCATAGTGTTTCTTCTGTCGACCAGTCAGGATTCATAGTGTTTCTTCTGTCGACCAGTCAGGATTCATAGTGTTTCTTCTGTCGACCAGTTAGGATTCATAGTGCTTCTTCTTTCGACCAGTTAGGATTCGTAGTGTCTCTGCTGTCGATCAGTTTGGATTCATAGTGTTTCTGCTGTCGACCAGTTAGGATTCATAATGTTTCTTTCGTCGACCAGTCAAGATTCATATTGTTTCTTCTGTCGACCATTCAAGATTCATATTGTTTCTGCTGTCGAATAATTAGGATTGACAGTGTTTCTTCTGTCGACCAGTCAGGATTCATAGTGTTTCTTCTGTCGACCAGTTAGGATTTATAGTGTTTCTGCTGTCGACCAGTTAGGATTCATAGTGTTCCTGCTGTCGAATAATTAGGATTGTCAGTGTTTCTTCTGTCAATCAGATAGGATTCATGTTGATTCAGTTGTCGACCAGTTTGGATTTATAGTTTTTCTGCTGTCGAATAATTAGGATTGACAGTTTCTTTTGTCAATCAGTTAAGATTCCTTTTGTTTTTGCTGTCGATTAGTTAGGATTCGTAGTGTTTCTTCTGTCAACCAGTCAGGATTCACAGTGTTTCTGCTGTCGACTAGTCAGGATTCAGTGTTTTTTTTCTGTCGACCAGTTAGGATTCGTAGTTTTCTGCTGTCGACCAGTCAGGATTCATAGTGTTTCTTCTGTCGACCAGTCAGGATTCATAGTTTTTCTGTTATCGACCAGTTAGTATTCAGTTTTTTTGCTGTCG
>NC_091568.1:20686926-20691926 GCF_042767895.1 Penaeus vannamei
TATACATATCCTCAAGTTATGGCCCCCTACAGTCTGCTACATGGAACCGCACGGGGGCATGGCTCCCAGTTTGGGGACCATTGGTTTAGACAAATAAAGGAAATTATGCCAAATATGAACCACGTTATCCAGCAATATTTTTATTTTTATTTTACTATGATTAAAAAGGTAGCAGCGTCACCATGTGACCAGTTGATCTGTAATCGTGAATGAAATCTGGGCAATTTTTCAATAAGAACTCTAGTCTGGCCCTACTCTTTATTCAGCATTATGTTTGCATTGACTATGATAACAATTATGATTTTTCTTTTTAGACTGATTGGTTTACAGCTTTAGAAAGCACATATGGCAAATGTGACCCAGTGGTCTCAGAATACTGAATTCATCACATACATATGCTATACCTAAAGTTGCATATTATGTATTTTTATAACGGCCATTGTAAAAGTCAATGGACAGAACCCCTATTTTCTAGCAATAACTCAATGAACTTGATTTACGATAGGACACTACAGATGATTGTACAATCTTCACTATTTGGAACTGTTCTCAGCACCCGAATGGAGAGTCAGTCCTGTGGGATAAGGAACTCGACCTGAGCCTCTCCGGGATTCTGTTTACTGGAATGACCCGGATTCCCTTTGGATGAAATCAGCTGAGCAGGATTTGCAGTGTTGCCAGATGTAACTTTATATTCCCACTATATTTGAGCCCCTGCTAAAGTTGTCAAAAACGTAGATTTTTAATAATCTTAACTTTTAAAAACTAGGCTCTTCTGATTCCCTGCGTACTTAAAGTAATAAGAATTTTGGCACTGCAGACAGCATAGATTAAATGACTCAACTTGCAGTTTGTGTTTGGCTCTCTAATACGCTCTAAGGTTGCATGACTCAGCAGACATATAACGGTGAAAAATCGGTTGAGAACAATTTCTCCGCGCCGCTTTCCTCGCCAATCGGTCTCCTCCCGGCATCAGGATCACATCACTACTTCATTTAAATTTTTAAGGAAAGAGGAGGCTAACACATACATAAGAATTGAGTGAATGGGCTTTACTGGTGTGACAAAGGTTTCTCAGTTTAAACAAATAAAACTGTCTGTGTGTGTGCATATATATATATATATATATATATATATATATATATATATATATATATATATATATATATATATATATATATATATATATGTATATATATGGATGTATGTATGTATGTATGTATGTATTAATGTATGCATATATAGTAAAAGAAGAAATCAAAGGATAACAAAACAAACACGCCATCCCCATTCTCAGTCGAAATTTTCAATCCAGTTTCCCATTTTGTTTGGCAATTCCAGAAATGAATTCCCGACGGACTACTTTAATTTCTATGTAAATGATCGCATGTCACAGCGAAGACCGTGCCGAGGGGTGAGCGAAGGCCGGGGGGGGGGGGGGGGGGGGGGGGGGGTTATTGGTTGTGGTGTTAGCATGGTGACGGTAGTGGTTATGGTGACGGTAGTGGTTATGGTGACAGTGGTGGTTATGGTGACAGTGGTGGTTATGGTGACGGTGGTGGTTATGGTGACGGTGGTGGTAATGGTGACGGTGTGGTTATGGTGACGGTGTGGTTATGGTGACGGTGTGGTTATGGTGACGGTGTGGTTATGGTGACGGTGTGGTTATGGTGACGGTGTGGTTATGGTGACGGTAGTGGTTATGGTGACGGTAGTGGTTATGGTGACAGTGGTGGTTATGGTGACAGTGGTGGTTATGGTGACGGCGGTGGTTATGGTGACGGTGGTGGTAATGGTGACGGTGTGGTTATGGTGACGGTGTGGTTATGGTGACGGTGTGGTTATGGTGACGGTGTGGTTATGGTGACGGTGTGGTTATGGTGACGGTGGTGGTTATGGTGACGGTGGTGGTTATGGTGACGGTAGTGGTTATGGTAACGGTGGTGGTTATAGTGACGGTGGTGGTTATGGTGACGGTGGTGGTTATGGTGACGGTAGTGGTTATGGTGACGGTAGTGGTTATGGCAACGGTGGTGGTTGTAGTGACGGTGGTGGTTATAGTGACGGTGGTGGTTATGGTGACGGTGGTGGTTATGGTGACGGTGGTGGTTATGGTGACGGTAGTGGTTATGGTGACGGTGGTGGTTATGGTGACGGTGGTGGTTATGGTGACGGTGGTGGTAATGGTGACGGTGTGGTTATGGTGACGGTGTGGTTATGGTGACGGTGTGGTTATGGTGACGGTGTGGTTATGGTGACGGTGGTGGTTATGGTGACGGTAGTGGTTATGGTGACGGTAGTGGTTATGGTAACGCTGGTGATTATAGTGACGGTGGTGGTTATGGTGACGGTGGTGGTTATGGTGACGGTGGAGGTTATGGTGACGGTAGTGGTTATGGTGAAGGTGGGGGTTATGGTGACGGTAGTGGTTATGGTGGCGGAGGTGGTTATGGAGACGGTAGTGGTTATGGTGACGGTAGTGGTTATGGTGGCGGTGGTGGTTATGTTGACGGTGGTGGTTATGGTGACGGTGGTGGTTATGGTGACGGGGGTGGTTATGGTGACGGTAGTGGTTATGGTGACGGTGGTGGTTATGGTGACGGCGGTGGTTATGGTGACGGTGGTGGTTATGGTGACGGGAGTGGTTATGGTGACGGTGGTGGTTATGGTGACGGTGGTGGTTATGGTGACGGTGGTGGTTATGGTGACGGTGGTGGTTATGGTGACGGTAGTGGTTATGGTGACGGTGGTGGTTATGGTGAAGGTAGTGGTTATGGTGACGGTAGTGGTTATGGTGACGGTGGTGGTTATGGTGACGGTAGTGGTTATGGTGACGGTGGTGGTTATGGTGACGGTGGTGGTTATGGTGACGGTAGTGGTTATGGTGACGGTGGTGGTTATGGTGACGGTAGTGGTTATGGTGACGGTGGTGGTTATGGTGACGGTGGTGGTTATGGTGACGGTAGTGGTTATGGTGACGGTGGTGGTTATGGTGACGGTGGTGGTTATGGTGACGGTGGTGGTTATGGTGACGGTGGTGGTTATGGTGACGGTGGTGGTTATGGTGACGGTAGTGGTTATGCTGACGGTGGTGGTTATGGTGAGGGTGGTGGTTATGGTGACGGTAGTGGTTATGGTGACGGTGGTGGTTATGGTGACGGTGTGGTTATGGTGACGGTGGTGGTTATGGTGACGGTAGTGGTTATGGTGACGGTGGTGGTTATGGTGACGGTGGTGGTTATGGTGACGGTAGTGGTTATGGTGACGGTAGTGGTTATGGTGAAGGTAGTGGTTAGGGTGAAGGTAGTGGTTATATGTTGAAGGTAGTGGTTATGGTGACGGTAGTGGTTATGGTGACGGTAGTGGTTATGGTGACGGTAGTGGTTATGGTGAAGGTAGTGGTTATGGTGACGGTAATGGTTATGGTGGCGGTAGTGGTTATGGTGACGGTAGTGGTTATGGTGACGGTAGTGGTTATGGTGAAGGTAGTGGTTATGGCGACGGTAGTGGTTATGGTGACGGTATTGGTTATGGTGAAGGTAGTGGTTATGGTGACGGTAGTGGTTATGGTGACGGTAGTGGTTATGGTGACGGTAGTAGCTATGGTGACGGTAGTGGTTATGGTGACGGTAGTGGTTATGGTGACGGTAGTGGTTATGGTGACGGTAGTGGTTATGGTGAAGGTAATGGTTATGGTGAAAGTAATAGTTATGGTAACGGTAGTGGTTATGGTGACGGTAGTGGTTATGGTGACGGTGATGGTTATGGTGACGGTAGTGGTTATGGTGAAGGTAGTGGTTATGGTGAAGGTAGTGGTTATGGTGAAGGTAGTGGTGACGGTAGTGGTTATAGTGAAGGTAGTGGTTATGGTGACGGTAGTGGTTATGGTGACGGTAGTGGTTATGATGACGGTAGTGGTTATGGTGAAGGTAATGGTTATGGTGACGGTAGTGGTTATGGTGAAGGTAGTGGTTATGGTGAAGTTAGTGGTGACGATAGTGGTTATGGTGACGGTAGTGGTTATGGTGACGGCAGTGGTTATGGTGAAGGTAGTGGTGACGATAGTGGTTATGTTGAAGGTAGTGGTTATGGTGACGGTAGTGGTTATGGTGACGGTAGTGGTTATGGTGACGGTGGTGGTTATGGTGACGGTGGTGGTTATGGTGACGGTGGTGATTATGGTGAAGGTAGTGGTTATGGTGACGGTAGTGGTTATGGTGACGGTGGTGGTTATGGTGACGGTGGTGGTTATGGTGACGGTGGTGGTTATGGTGACGGTGGTGGTTATGGTGACGGTAGTGGTTATGGTGAAGGTAGTGGTTAGGGTGAAGGTAGTGGTTATATGTTGAAGGTAGTGGTTATGGTGACGGTAGTGGTTATGGTGACGGTAGTGGTTATGGTGACGGTAGTGGTTATGGTGAAGGTAGTGGTTATGGTGACGGTAATGGTTATGGTGGCGGTAGTGGTTATGGTGACGGTAGTGGTTATGGTGACGGTAGTGGTTATGGTGAAGGTAGTGGTTATGGTGACGGTAGTGGTTATGGTGACGGTATTGGTTATGGTGAAGGTAGTGGTTATGGTGACGGTAGTGGTTATGGTGACGGTAGTGGTTATGGTGACGGTAGTAGCTATGGTGACGGTAGTGGTTATGGTGACGGTAGTGGTTATGGTGACGGTAGTGGTTATGGTGACGGTAGTGGTTATGGTGACGGTAGTGGTTATGGTGAAGGTAGTGGTGACGATAGTGGTTATGGTGACGGTAGTGGTTATGGTGAAGGTAGTGGTGACGGTAGTGGTTATGGTGAAGGTAGTGGTTATGGTGAAGGTAGTGGTTATGGTGAAGGTAGTGGTGACGGTAGTGGTTATAGTGAAGGTAGTGGTTATGGTGACGGTAGTGGTTATGGTGACGGTAGTGGTTATGATGACGGTAGTGGTTATGGTGAAGGTAATGGTTATGGTGACGGTAGTGGTTATGGTGAAGGTAGTGGTTATGGTGAAGT
>NC_091568.1:20734929-20737429 GCF_042767895.1 Penaeus vannamei
GTAAAGGAAACCGTGAATGAAATGGAAAAAAAGATAGAAAAAGACATCAAGACCACAAAGGAGAAAATTAAAACACAGCTTGCAGCAACGATTAAGAAGAATGAATTCAAATCCCACCTTGGGCAACATGCAAGAAATATTGCTAATTTGGCTGACGTAAACAAGGACATAGTCATATTGGGACATGAAGAAAAAGTTGTAGAAGATGGAATTGAACGATACAAAGAAGACAAGAAATTAATTGTAGATATTCTCAAGGTTATAAATCCCGAATTCGCCGAGCAGAATATCATAGCTCACAGGAGGCTGGAATTATTCGAAAAGGAAAAGAAACGGCCTCTAAAAGTAACATTCTTGAATAAGCAAATAGTAACTGATATAATAAAGAAAGCCAAAGTTCTGGCCACCCATGAGGAATACAAAAAAATCTGGATAAGAGAAAACATGACCAAAGATGACAGAGTAACACTACAAAAGAAATTGGAAGAAGTAAAAAACAAAAATGAACAAAGGACTGAAGAGGAAAAAAACTTATTTATTTGGAGGATGAGAGGTCTCTAAGCAAAGCAAATATACTATCGGAACCAAAATGTAGAGGCAGACAAACATTAACCCTGCAACCAAATTTAATACCTAAAGATTATATAGAAAGTTTATACAAATATTGATGGTTTATCTTCGAAGTTGCTTGAACTAGAGACAATAATTGATATGGATAAACCGGATGTAATATGCATCACTGAAACCAAACTAGACCCCTCCATAGACGATGTAACATTAGGGCTTAAAGACTAAAATAGTTGGAGAAAAGATAGGGCAGATGGAAATGGAGGGGGGGTAGCAATATTAACAAAGAAAGGAATTATTATAAAGGAGTTAGAAATTAATCAGGACCCCATAGTGGAAACGAAGGTAATTGAGGTAGAAACAAATGGGGTAAACATGATAATAACCACGGTGTACATGCCACCTCAAACATCGGTGTGGTCACTAGAAATTTACCAGAAACTAATTCAAGAGACAATAAAGAGCCTGGTAGAAGTGCTTCAACTTTCGGAAACCAATTCAATAGAAATTCTTATTACAAGGGATTTTAATAGCAAAATCGACTGGGAAAGTTTCGATCCTAGAGCACAATCAGATTCTTGGAATGCTAAATTACTAGATGTCATAAATGAGCATTGCCTTTTCCAGAATGTAACAGATCATACCAGGATAAGAGGGCTAGATGCTGGACCTAATATTTACAAAGCATAACGACAATATTAAGGATATCGAGTACTGTCCTCCTTTAGGAAAAAGCGACCATGTAGTGATTAAACTAAAATACTGTCTGCTACAGGAAAAACTCATCGTAAGCAAAGAAAGAAAGGAAAAGTACAATTACAAAAGAGGTGATTATAGAAGCCTTAAAGATTTCTTTGATAACATAAACTGGGGAACACTTCTGGATGATGAGAACCTTGATGTTCAAAATTTTGTGAGATCTATAAAAAAGGAGTGGAAAAATTCATATCCAAATTCAAAATTGAAGCAAGAAATGGCCAAAAATGGTTCAACAACAAATGCAAGAAAATGAGGGAAAAAAAGCATCTCCTTTGGAAAAGATTCAGAAGGCATAGATCTCAGGCACCATATGAAAGATATAAAGTAGGAAGAAATGAGTATACCCAAACCATGCGAGAGGCGAAATTAGACTTTGAAAAGGATATAATCAACAAATGTGCAAGTCAACCAAATCTCTTCTTTAACTACATAGATAGTAAAACTAAAAGTAGGGATCAAATTAGTGTTATCAAAGACAATAACATTATATATTCTAAGGAGGAAGAAATGTGTGAAATCCTAAATGAGAAATTTCAGTCAGTGTTTGTTCAGGATCCATGCTTTGATATGGGAAATACCGGTATACCCTTACAAACGTAAAGAACATCGAAAATATCACCCTCAAAAAGAACGAAATAAAAGATCTACTAAAAGGATTAGACAAGACCAAAGCAGAGGGACCAGATGAAATTTCTAACTGGGTTCTTAGGGACTGTGCCGAAGAACTGTGTACTCCTTTATTGTTAATATTCCAAAATTCACTAAGACAAGGTAAACTACCAAAATGTTGGAAACTCGCAAATGTTACACCCTTATATAAGAGCGGCGACAAACAAAACCCACTAAATTATAGACCAGTTTCATTAACTAGTGTAGTATGCAAACTGCTTGAAAGAATAATTAGAAAACAATGGGTTGAAATGCTTGAAAAACACGAAATGATATCAAATAAACAATTTGGCTTTAGAGAAGGAAGGTCGTGTGTAACAAATCTCCTCTGTTTTTATAATAGAGTATCTGAAATATTACAAGAAAGAGATGGCTGGGTGGATTGTGTGTATTTAGACTTTAAGAAGGCTTTTGATAAGGTGTCTCATAGAAGGCTACTATGGAAATTAGAGCACCTAGGTGGAGTGAAAGGCAACCTACTCGCATGGATGAAAGACTTTACTTC
>NC_091568.1:20792429-20794929 GCF_042767895.1 Penaeus vannamei
ATGCAAATCTTACTATGATATTTTGGTATAAGGCAAGCCATATTTCAATGATTTTTGCCCCATGTCATGTAGGTTTCAAGGTGCCAGCCTTCTATAGTGATTGTGGTACCTCACCTTCATGCATTATAATGACATGTTACCAGATCGCTATACTATGTAGTAAAATATAATCAAGCAAACCTGCCTTTGCTGCATTAGTTATTAGGTTTGCTAAATCTATATCTTACTATATACTATATAATTAAACATTTCAAGCCTACCCACCTATGTCGGTTTAGTTAATAGGCTTGTTCTATGTAATTACTGTAGCTCCAGAGCTACATAGAATATTATGGTTATGACAATATGATTATGTGTTTGTAAAGATTGTGTCACTATACTGATGAGGGATATACTGATATTAGGCAACAGGCCCATTTTGATTTGAGACTGTGGCCCCAGGCCCCAAAATGATGAACCAAAGCCTGTAGACGATGCATTGGTTGTGACATATATAAGAACAATAGCTGTAGGCCACCATATGATTTTTTTGGGGTTGATCTTGGACTTGCCAATACTTTTATGTACAGAAACTGCATAGAATACTAAGTAGATTTGGTGTAGTACCAAATCTACTACGCATTTGGGAAAATATTTGGTAAGGTCTGTAGACTGATTTTTATGGCACATTTGTGTGCATGTGCTTGTGTGCATGCATGCATGCATGCATGTGTATGTGTGTGTGCATGTGCGTATATGTGTGCGTGCGTGCGTGCGTGTGTGTGTTTGCGTGCGTGTTTGCGTGCGTGTGTGCGTGCGTGCGTGCGTGCGTGTGTGCGTGTGTGTGTGTGTGTGTGTGTCTATGTCTATATGTGCATGAAGCACATATAATATGTTTACTTTTTCAGTGTGTACTGAAAGATATACTTATTTTTTAATTTCATTGCATATGAATATAACATTCGCATTTGTGTTATAAACCTAATGCATGTGCACTATAACACACAATGACATACCTTGACAGCTTAAGAATATTTGTAGGAAAGTGAAGACTTGTTCTAAATACCAATATTGAAATACCTATAAAGTAGACAGTTTTAAGTAGAATAATTTACTGTATACTGTACTTAACTTGTTCTTGCAATAGTCTCCATATGTGATTATTGTCAAATACAGGTCATATTCACATGGTAAGGCTAGCGCAGTAGAGAAAAAAATATAATTTATGTATATAAGGCTTCACCAGATTTCATTAACTTGATATGTTTATTTTATAATTGCAAAATATTTATCCAGTGGGCAGAAGTAGAAGGTATAGTGTCCATTACCAGATGCTCCATTCTTTTTCAATTACTTTTAAACTCATTTTAGGTTTGCATATAGTAACCATAAACTCTGAGGTGTCAAGGATGTAGTTAGTAAACGGTAAACTTGCCTGAGATGCCTGAAAATTTTTGGCCATCCTAGTGAGAGCTGCAATAATATTATTTTAGTGTGGTTTGTAGCTTCTTTCCAAGAAAATTTAGTTACAAAACTCATTATTAAAAAGATATTTAGTTAAAATGAATGTTGAAAATGTTGATTGATATTCTATGGCTATCCTTCATTAACTTGATTTACATTAGAGTTAATTTAACTGTATCACAATTTTTTTTTTCAGATTTTTCTTGTCCAAGTGTTAAACTGTTGTGAAACTTTTTTGCTGTCCTTTTCCACATTATTGCAACTCTTATGCAACTAATATTAAACACAGTAAAATGTGAAGTATGGGCCCAAACCTAATAAATTGATGGAGCTTTGACTCTGTTTGTTAGCAGTAAGGTTCTGTGTTACCTGATATTTGTGATTTGTGTGTATGAATCTGGAAGACAGAAGGTCCTCCAAATCCATTCTAGTGACTATTCAGTGAGAGGAGTAGATTACAATCTAAGTCAGTTTCTCTGTAGTATCTAATGTAGGAAACATTTTCACAGAATCTGGTGATATCTAATAAGTATCTTACTAAAAGATATATATATAAAATTATTACTATGTTAAGTTGAACTGTGAAAATGTCTGCTTTTATTTATTGTACACTTTTGATTATATTTTTTCATTAAATCAGTAAAATAAAATGGTAAATGTCTTATTATTCTGAGCAGTTTCTCAGAGCTAGATTGTTGTGTGCAAGCATTTTATTAAGTAAGGTCAAGGTTGCAGCTAATGCCTGTGTGTGGCACAGATATATACCAGTATCATATTAATAGACCTAATAAATGCTTTGATAATCAGTCAAAGGTTATGCAAAAGCATTCTCCTTACCTGGTGACTTCCTCCACATTTAATGGCCTTTTGTTAATCTGCTTGTGGCATACACAGTCTGTTACTGCATCATACAAAGCAAAAAATAACCTTACTGAAGTGTGTTAAGTTATTCAGATCTTAAGAAATTTGTGGCTATTTTTGGTCTGTAGTATCTAGACTAGAATGTAGGAAATATTATGAATAAAGTTTATTTTTGTGGCATATAAAAAGGTTTCTC
>NC_091568.1:20840848-20851428 GCF_042767895.1 Penaeus vannamei
AAAAGTTTTTTTTGACGTTTCTCTCAAAAGGCTGTAATACGCCAGATTTTGCCGTTTTTTCGACTTTTGGTATTTTATTACTTCTGGCCTTTATTTCATTATAAATGGACTGAATGATAATTATTCTCAAAATGTCATCATTTTGATGATTATTATCATTGTAGTCATTATCAACATGATTATCATTATTATTATCATCATTATTGCAATTATAATAATTATTATGCTAATTTTTATTGATAATAGCAATAATGATAATCTTAGAAATAATAATGACAATAATAATAATTATAACGACAATGATAATGATGGTATTATTATTTCTATTGCCATTATTAGTATGAAAATTATTGGAATAGAGTTAATTATTGCTATCATTGCAATAATTATCAAGATTATCATTATAATTATGACTTTATCATTATTATCATTTGTATTGTCATTATCATTGTCATGATCATCATAATTATCATCATTATTGTCAATAATAAAGGAATTATCATGGAAATCCTCATAATTACCTGAATTAATGTTAAAATCCTCATAATTACGATTAAACAGCGAAAAGATTTTTTTTTCGACGTTTCTCTCAAAAGGGTTGTAATACGTTAGATTTTGCCGTTTTTTTCGACTTTTGGGATTTCATTACTTCTGTCCTTTATTTCATTATAAATGAACTGAATGATAATTATTATTATCATTATTATCATTACTGTCATCATATTTATGATTATTATCATTATAGTCATCATCATGATTATCATTATTATTATCATCATTATTACATTGATAATAATTATTATGCTAATCATTATTGCTATTTTTATCATCATAACTATTTATATAATGATAATAGCAATTATGATAATATTAGAAATAATAATGACAATAATAATAACTATAATGTCAATGATGATGATGTTATTACTATTTCTATTGCCATTATTAGTATGAAAATTATTGGAATAGAGTTAATTATTGCTATTATAGCAGTATTTATCAAGATTATCATTATAATTATGATTTTATCATCATCATCATTAGTATTGTCATTATCATTGTCATTATCATCGTTAGTATTGTCATTATCATTGTCATTATCATCATTAGTATTGTCATTATCATTGTCATTATCATCATAATCATCATCATTACTGTCAATAATAAAGGAATTATCATGGAAATCATCATAATTATCTGAATTAATGTTAAAATCCTCATAATTACCATTTAAAAGCGAAAAGGTTATTTTTTTACTACGTTTTTCTCAAAAGGCTAGATTTTGCCGTTTTTTCGATTTTTGGGATTTAATTGCTTCTGGTCTTTATTTCATTATAAATGGACTGAATGATAATTATTATTATCATTATTATTATCATCATCATTGCAGTTATAATAATTATTATGCTAATTATTATTGCTATTTTTATCATCATAAATATTTATATAATGATAATAGCAATAATGATAATCTTAGAAATAATAATGACAATAATAATAATTAAAATGACAATGATAATGATGTTATTATTTCTATTGCCATTGTTAGTATGAAAATTATTGGAATAGAGTTATTTATTGCTATTATTGCAGTAATTATCAAGATTATAATTATAATTATTTTTGTCATTATCGTTGTCATTATCATCATAATTATCATCATTATTTTCAATAATTAAGGAATTATCATGGAAATCATCATAATTATCTGATTTAATGTTAAAATCCTCATAATTACCATTAAATATCGAAAAGGCTTTCTTTTCGATGTTTCTCTCATAAGGCTGTAATACGCTAGACTTTGCCGTTTTTTCGACTTTTGGGATTCTATTACTTCTGGCCTTTATTTCATTATAAATAGACTGAATGATAATTATCGTCATCATTATTATAATTTCTGTCATAATTTGTATGATTATTATCATTATAGTCATTATCATCATGATTATTATCATTATAGTCATTATCATCATGATTATTATTATTATTACTATCATTATTGCAGTTATAATAATTATTATGTTAATTATTATTATTTGTATCATTATAACTATTTATATAAAGATAATAACAATAATGATAATCTTAGAAATAACAATGACAATAATAATAATTATAATGACAATGATAATGATATTATTTCTGTTGCCATTATTAGTATGAAAATTATTGGAATAGAGTTAATTATTGCAGTAACTATCAAGATTATCATTATTAATTATGACTTTATCATTATTATCATTATTATTGTCATTATAATCATAATTATCATCATTATTTTCAACAATGAAGGAATTATCATGGAAATCATCATAATTACCTGAATTAATGTTAAAATACTCATAATTACCATTAAAAAGCAAAAAGTTTTTTTTCGACGTTTCTCTTAAAAAGCTGTAATACGCTAGATTTTGCCGTTTTTTCGACTTTTGGAATTTTATTATTTCTGGCCTTTATTTCATTATAAATGGACTGAATGGTAATTATTATCATTATTATCGTTAATGTCATCATTTTCTATGATTATTATCATTATAGTCATTATCATCATCATCATTATTATTATTATTATCATCATTATTGATGTTATAATAATTATTATGATAATCATTATTGGTATTTTTATCATTATAACTATTTATATAATAATAATAGCAATAATGATAATCTTAGAAATAATAATGACAATAATAATAATGATAATGTCATTGATAATGATGTTATTATTTTTTTATTGCCATTATTAGTATGAAAATTATTGGAATAGAGTTAATTATTGCTATTATTGCAGTAATTATCCAGATTATCATTATAATTATGATTTTATCATTATTATCATCATTATTGTCATTATCATTGTCATTATCATCATAATTATCATCATCATTGTCAATAATAAAGGAATTATCATGGAAATCATCATAATTACCTGAATTAATTTTAAAATCCTCATAATTACCATTCAAAAGCGAAAAGGGTGTTTTATTACGTTTCTCTGAAAAAGCTGTAATACGCTAAATTTTGCAATTTTTTCGACTTTTGGGATTTTAGTACTTGTGGCCTTTATTTCATTATAAATTGACTGTATGATAATTACTGTCATCATTTTTATGACTGTTATCTTTGTAGTCATTATCATCATGATTACTATTATTATTATCATCTTTATTGCAGTTATAATAATGATTATGCTAATTATTAATGCCATTTTTATCATTATAACTATATAATGATAATAGATATAATGATAATCTTAGAAATTATAATGACAATAATAATATTTATAATGACAATGCTAATGATACTGTTATTTCAATTGCCATTATTAATATGAAAATTATTCGAATAGAGTCAATTATTGGAGTAATTATCAAGATTATCATTATAATTATGACTTTATCATAATTATCATTATTTATTGTCAATAATTAAGGAATTATCATGGAAATCATCATAATTACCTGAATTAATGTTAAAATCCTCATAATTACAATCAAAAAGCGAAAAGTTTTTTTTTCGACTTTTGGGATTTTATTACTTATGGCATTTATTTCATTATAAATGGACTGAATGATAATTATTATCATAATTACTCTCATAATTTTTATGATTATTATCATTACAGACATTATCATGATTATCATTCTTATTATCATCATTATTGCAATTATGCTAATTATTGTGCTAATTATTATTGCTATTTTGATCACTATAATTTTTATATAATGATAATAGCAATAATGATAATCTTAGAAATGATAATGACGATGATAATAATTATAATGACAATGATAATGATATTAATAATATCTATTGCCATTATTATTATGAAAATAATTGGAATAGAGGTAATTATTGCTATTATTGCAGTAATTATCAAGATTATCATTGTAATTATGATTTTATCATTATTATCATCATTATTGTCATTATCATTGTCAATATCATCATAATTACCATTATTATTGTCAATAATAAAGGAATTATCATAGAAATCATCATAATTACCTGAATTAATGTTAAAATTCTACTAATTACCATTAAAAAGCGAAAAGTTTTTTTTCGACGTTTCTCTTAAAAAGCTGTAATACGCTAGATTTTGCCGTTTTTTCGACTTTTGGAATTTTATTATTTCTGGCCTTTATTTCATTATAAATGAACTGAATGATAATTATTATCATCATTATTATCATTAATGTCATCATCTTTATGATTATTATCATTATAGACATAATCATCATGATTATCATTATTATTATCATCATAATTGCAGTTATAATAATTATTATGCAAATTATTATTGCTATTTTTATCATTATAACTATTTATATAATGATAATAGCAATAATGATAATCTTTGAAATAATAATGACAATAATGATAATTATAATGACAATGATAATGATGTTATTATTATTTCTATTGCCATTATTAGTATGAAAATTATTGGAATAGAGTTAATTATTGCTATTATTACAGTAATTATCAAGATTATCATTATAATTATGATTTTATCATTATTATCATTATTATTGTCATTATCATTATCATCATAATTACCATCATTATTGTCAATAATAAAGGAATTATCATGGAAATCATCATAATTACCTGAATTAATGTTAAAATCCCCATAATTACCATTAAACAGTGAAAGGTTTTTTTTTCGACGTTTCTCTCAGAAGACAATAAAGCGCTAGATTTTGCCGTTTTTTCGACTTTTGGAATTTTATTACTTCTGGCCTTTATTTCATTATAAATGGACTGAATGATAATTATTATCATCATTATTATCATTAATGTCATCATTTTTATGATTATTATCATTATAGTCATTATCATCATGATTATCATTATTATCATCATTATTCATCATCATCATCATGGGGGCTGACGCCGACGGGGGCGCATAGCCGCATCCACCCTTCGCTTCCACCTACGAGGATCCCTCATGGCTAGGCGCCAGGCAGGGACTTGGCCCATCTCTAGTTCTTCACGGCAGGTTTGGTCGATCTGCCCAAGCCATGACTTCCTCGGTCGTCCCAAAGGCCTCCTCCACCCAGGGTTGTCTCGAATAGAGACGACCTGATGGGCAGGATCATCCTTAGGAAAGCGAGCCAGGTGGCCATATAGCCTGAGTTGGCGATCACGGATTGTGCAGATAACAGGGCTTGTGCCGGTTTCACGGTGCAACCGTTGGTTGGACACATGGTCCCGCCAACAGTACCCCATGATCTGGCGCAAGGACCTATTGCAAAAGGCTTCAAGATGAGCCTCCAAGGCACAGGACAGTGTCCAGGTTTCGCTACCGTATAGCAAAACTGGCATTATCAGGGCCTTGAAAACCCGAAGCTTGGTCCTTCTGCACAGGTACCGACATCTCCAAATACTCTTGTTGAGAGAGTTCATGACCCCTGCTGCCAGGCCAATCCGTCTGCTGACTTCATGGTCTGACAGCCCAGAGTTATGAACTACACTACCAAGGTATGTAAAGCTCTCTGTGACTTCAATGTCCTCGCCGCAAGCACGTACCGACTGAACAGGTTCTCCTATCAAGTCCCCAAATTCCTGGACCTTGGTCTTGGTCCAGGAGACCTCTAGACCCAGGGGCTTCGCTTCCTTGCTAAATGCATCGAGAGCCGCTACTAGGGTTTCCAAAGACTCAGATAGAATGGCAACGTCATCAGCAAAGTCAAGGTCTGTAATCTTGATATTGCCCAGCGTTGCCCCACAATGACTTTGAACAGTAGCTCTGCCTAGTATCCAGTCCATGCAAGTGTTGAAAAGAGTTGGTGCAAGGACACAGCCTTGCCTCACTCCTGAACTAACAGGAAAGAAGCTCGACAGGCCCCCACCACACTTTACAGCACTTTCAGTACCAGTATACAGGCTTACTATTAGTCCAATAATCCTTGTTGGTATTCCTCTCAGCCTCAGGATCTCCCAAAGTGACTCCCGATGCACCGTATCGAACGCCTTCTTGAGGTCGATGTAGGCTGCAAGCAGCCCACGCCCGAACTCACGACGGCGCTCTACAATGACACGAAGCGCGAGGATACGGTCTATTGTGGACTTACCAGGAGTGAATCCGGATTGCTCCAGTCTCTGGTGCCTCAGTAGATGGTCTCTGATACGTCTCAGAAGGATGTGGGCGAGAACCTTGCCTGGTACACTGAGCAGTGTGATGCCTCGGTGATTGCTGCAGTCCCAACGGTCCCCCTTCCCCTTCCAGAGAGGGATGACCACACCCCTCAACAGGTCAGGAGGAATGGAACCGGACTGCCAGATGGCAGCCAGGACAGCATGTAACCCCCGTGCCATAGGTTCACCACCAGCCTTTAACAGTTCAGCTGGTATGCTGCAGATACCAGCTGATTTACCACTCTTCAGCTTGGAAATCGCCCCCCTAACTTCAGTTAGGTAGGGAGGGTCCTCACTGATAGGTGGATCCGGCAGCGGGATCTCGACACTACCCGCATCCAAGTTAACTGTTGGTGGGTCCACCTGGTACAGCTGCTCAAAATACTCAGCCCAACGTCCCCGCACCGCAACAGGATCTGAAACGATCTGACCACTTACTGAGCGAACTGCTGTCACCTGTGAAGAGGGCTTGGAGTTCAGCTTTCTCAGGGCTTGGTATGCAGGACGAAGGTCATTTACTAAGAAATGGCCTTCTACCTCCTCTGCAAGACTCCTAATAAATTGTTCCTTGTCCCTTCTTAACAGGGACCGAGTTCTGCGCACATGAGAACGGTGCAATTCCCGATCCCCTGTCAGACGAGCCGCACGACATGCATCTGTGGCTTCCAGTGTCTCCCGCGAGATGGAATTCTGTACTGCTCTCGGGCGTACACCAATCGTATCTTGAGCTGCATCAAGCGTTTCACGCTTAAAGGTATCCCACAGAAGAACAGGGTCTGTCAGACTGCCAAGCACTGCGAAACGATCAGAGATTGCCTCAGCAAACCCGCGGGCACACTCCCCCTCCCTCAGCCTGTCCAAATGAAACACCCTAGGGTGATCATTTGACCGCTGGGGGGTTTTGAAGTGGACCCGGAGGGTAGCCACAACCAATCTATGGTCAGTACCACAGAACTCAGCACTCCTGTACACCCTGCAATTCTGAAGGATCCTCCAACGAGTGCTAACAAGTATGTGGTCGATCTCCTTGGCTGCATTACCCGCATCACTGTACCATGTCCAGCGATGTGGGTCTGGGCGCTGGTACCAGGAGCCAGAAATCCTCAATTTCTGGGACCTAGCAAAGTCCCGGAAAAGGAGGCTATTCTCGCTACCGGCATCAGCTCCTGAACCATGGGGACCGACAGACATCTCATAGCCAGCTCGATCACAGCCAGATACCGCATTGAAGTCGCCCAGAACAATGCGAATATCTCGTCGGGGACATCTGTCTGCCACAGATGTAAGTTTGGCGTAGAACATCTCTTTCACGTCAAGTTTACAAACATCGGTAGGAGCGTACACAGCAATAAGAGACATGAAGCCAAAAGAAAGCTTCAATCTCAATACCATTATACGCTCATCAACAGGAGTAACCTCTACTACCGAGGGCTGGAGTCTGCTGGAGACGGCAATGGCTACTCCCTGAAGATGGTGGCCATCGCTGTGGCCCGACCAGTAATAGGTGTAGCCACCTACACAGGTCATGCCGCTGCCAGGCCTCCTCACCTCCGAGAGAGCAGCCACCTCAACTCTCAGCCTCCCCAGTTCCCTCGACAGTAGAGGCAACCGATCATCCTGACGCAAAGAACGGACGTTCCAAGCCCCCACCCTAACTTCCCGCCTGAGGTTCAGCCTCTGGCAGTCACTCCGGGTGGATGCCACCTCTGCCACCCCCACCGACGCTGCCCCATATAAAAGGGGGTGGCGGGCTGCGTGCCCCATCATCCACCTGTGGGGTTCCCGAGGGCTTTCCCCCACAAGCTTCACTCTGGGCTGGCGGCCACCAGAGCGCAGGCGAGACGGGTAGTCCCCGTTCCCAGCCTGTGCTCCAGCAGTCGCCCTCCCAGCAGGGCCCTCAGTCCGCCTCACTTGCTGGGTGGGAGGGGCTTTTCCCCTCCTCCCAGCCTTTCCATTTATACGGTTTACTGCCGATTGGTTTATATCTGGGGGGAGGAGGACTGGCAAGGCCCACCTCCCCCGAGCCTCCCATTAACCCCAGGGGGCTAGGGGGCAGGAGTTGGTACAGGGCCAGGGCGTGTCCACACGCCGGTGGGCCATGGCCCTGAACCTCTGGGGCCTCCTACTGCTCCGAGATCCCCCTCAGTTTAGCCTGGAACCGCAAGGTACCCAGTTTCCATGGGTGGCCACGAGGAGGCACTGCAGGGAGTCTCGATGTTGGAGAGGCTATGCACTGGCAGGGGGAGGCTTATGCAGAGCTGCTCCCTTTTTCGCACGAGGCTAGCCAGCGGTGGCATGTGTAAGCGAGAAGGCATGCAAGAAGCTCTTAACACTAACTAGACTACCACTCCATCGCTTCACACCACCCTGCGCATGAAGCACCCACCCATCATTATTGCAGTTATAATAATTATTATGCTAATTATTATTACTATTTTTATCATTATAACTATTTATGTAATGATAATAACAATAATGATAATCTTAGAAATAATAATGAGAATAATAATAAATATATGATATGATATTATTTCTATTGCCAATAATAGTATGAAAATTATTGGAATAGAGTTAATTATTGCTATTATGTCAGTAATTATCAAGATTATCATTATAATTATGATTTTATCATTATTATCATTATCATTTTCATTATCATTATCATCATAATGATCATCATTATTGTCTATAATAAAGGAATTATCATGGAAATCATCATAAAATCCTCATAATTACCATGAAAAAGCGAAAATGGTTTTTTTCGACGTTTCTCTCGGAAGGCTGTAATACGCTAGATTTTGCCGTTTTTTCTACTTTTGAGATATTATTACTTCTGGCCTTTATTTCATTATAAATGGACTGAATGATAGTTTTTATCATCATTATTATCATTACTGTCATCATTTTTATGATTATTATCATTATAGTCATTATCATCATTATCATTACTATTATCATCATTATTGCAGTTATAATAATTTTTATGCTAATTATTAATGCCATTTTTATCATTATAACTATATAATGATAATAGCAATAATGATAATCTTATAAATGATAATGACAATAATAATAATTATAATGACAATGATAATGATGTTATTATTATTTCTATTGCCATTATTAGTATGATAATTATTAGAATAGAGTTAATTATTGTTGCTATTGCAGTAATTATCAAGATTATCATCATAATTATGATTTAATCATTATTGTCATTATTATTGTCATTATCATCATATTTATCGTCATTATTGTTAATAAAAAAAGGAAATATCATGGAAATCATCATAATTACCTGAATTGATATTAAAATCCTCATAATTACCATTAAACAGTGAAAGGGTTTTTTTCAACGTTTCTCTCAGAAGGCAGTAATGCGCTAGATTTTGCCGTTTTTTCGATTTTTTTTATTTTATTACTTCTGGCCTTTATTTCATTAAAAATGGACTGAATGATAATTGTTATCATCATTATTATCATTACTGTCATCATTTTTATGATTATCATTATAGTCATTATCATCATCATTATCATTATTATCATCATTATTGCAGTTATAATAATTATTATGCTAATTATTATTCCTATTTTTTTCATTATAACTATTTATATAATGAAAATAGCAATTGTGATAATCTTATAAATAATAATGACAATAATAATGATTATAATAACAATGATAATAATGTCATTATTCTTTTTATTGCCATTATTAGTATGAAAATTATTGGAATAGAGGTAACTATTGCTTTTATTGCAGTAATTATCAAGATTATTATTATAATTATGATTTTATCTTTATTATCATTATTATTGTCTTTATCATTGTCATTATCATCATAATGATCATCTTTATTGTCAACAATAAAGGAATTATCATGGATATCATCATAATTACATGAATTAATGTTAAAATTCTCATAATTACCATTAAAAAGCGAAAATGTTTTTTTTCGACTTTTCTCTCAAAAGGCTGCAATACGCTAGATTTTGCCGTTTTTTCGACTTTTGGGATTTTATTACTTCTGGCCTATATTTCATTATAAATGGACTGAATCATATGATAATTATCATCATTATTATCATTACTTTCATCATTTTTATGATTTTTATAATTATAGTCATTATCATCATTATCATTATTATTATCATCATTATTGCAGTTATAATAATTATTATGCTAATTATTATTTCTATTTTTATCATTAAAACTATTTATATAATAATAAAAGCAATAATGATGATCTTACAAATAATAATGACAATAATAATAATTATAATGACAATGATGATTTTATTTCTATTGCCATTATTGGTATGAAAATTATTGGAATAGAGTTAATTATTGCTATTATTGCAGTAATTATGAAGATTATCATTATAATTATGACTTTATTATTATCATCATTATTATTGTCATCATCATTGTCATTATC
>NC_091568.1:20851928-20854428 GCF_042767895.1 Penaeus vannamei
TATATATATATACTTATATATATATATATATATTTATATATATATTTATATATATATATATACATATAATAAATATATATATATATATATATATATATACATAATATATATATATATATATAGTATATATAATATATATATAGTATATATAAAATATATATATATATATATATATATATATATATATATATATATGTATATATGCTTACATATATATGCATATATACAAAACAAAAAGAGTAAGAAAATGCGGCTCTTTAAAATTGGTGAAATGGTCCCTCACACCTAAAACTCTGAAAGCCTTGTACTATGCTTTAGTCTATCCAGCTCTGACTTACTGCCGTACTGTGCAGGGTGGATGTTCAGAAAATCAGGGTATAGATAAATATCAAAATATGCAAATAAAGTATAAACATTAATAAAAGACTTTAAAGGTATAAATGTGTAACAGCAGACACTGATAATTAGCCAAATATTGTTTTGACAAGCGCGTAGTAACACAAACTATTTCAGACTTGCAGTAAGGAGTTCAGCGGCCAGTTTTGTTATTCCTGACAAGGTAAACAAGTTGCTGGACTTAGAATTTGAGCAGCGACTGCACATTATATTTTTGTCATTTAGCAATGACTATAAGGCCGGTGCACCTTAAACTATGTTCCCTCCCACTCTATAAGAAGGTGGTGTCCATTTCCCTCTATATGTGCACGACAGTGTCTTAAAGTTATACCAAGAAATACAGTACTAGGGGGTAAAGCCCCGAGTTTAGAAGGTTCTTGGTTCATATGGGAAAGTCTGTGGATACTCAGGAACGGCTGGTATAATAGGGAATTTGTGTGAGAGGGGTACAGTCACTTAATCAATATTTTCTTTTTATCATTTGCGATGGAAAACAATAAGAGATTCATGAATATTACATCATGTGTAACTGAAACAATGAATATTAATTGTAAGGTTAAGGGGGCTGCCGCGCTCGAGAACAAAGTTCGTCAGTTATGATTGGATATTTGTGATTTTTTAATATATTATACATACATATAAAGTGATAAACACCACCAAGTCTCATACCATTTGGATAATAAATAGTAAAGTTATCTATGAAAAACAAGTTTATGAACAATCACAAACTCTTTAAAATCGCATTCATCCATTGAACAAACTTGTTGAAAAAATTACCACCTATAGTCTATAGCAATACCTAAAACTTGCAAAGACCGGAGTTTTAAATTTCGTTTTAGTTTAGTGGGAATTTATTTTTTTCTAAATGTCCAGTGTTATGAACATCACAATATAATATATGGGCTATTATTACCTAAAATGAAAATTTTCTTTAAGAAACCCATCGCAAATATATTCAGCTTTTAAATTATCCAAACCTCATTAGAATTGCCCAAGTATTTATGGATGAATTTTTAAAATGCTAACAAATTTTGCCAAAAGTGTAGTTTTGAGATAACATTCCTCCCTCAATTTTTTTTTTTTTTTTTTTTTTTTATTCAAATCTTTGCGGCAATCTTGCTGCATTCTATGGCATTCACATGGTATTCTGAAGTGTTGCTGGTACATTTTCCCCTCCTTTTGCAAAGTACTAATGGTAATAACTGCACATAATTGTGGAATTACCGCATGTCACCACAGGCTTTCCAGCTTCTAACCTGACCACATGAGGTATTTAAATGTATAAACAACCATTGCAGCTGTGATTAAGAAGTATTTCTGATCATATTACGGTTATTAAATACTAAAATGATATCTACAATTAGTATTGTCCCCTTACTGTGTTATATGGGCCTACTCTGCGATATGGTGTCATGGAGGTAGGAACTAGCAACCTTTCTCTCTGATTTTCTGGTGGAGTTTTGTCTCCCAATGCCCCAGTCTTGACAATCAGCTGGTGGGTAAACAGAGTTGCCAGCTAGCTACCAGAGAATGCCAAAATAAACTGAAAAAAATACGAAAAAAAATTCTCGAGTATATTTTCACGGGAGCGACAATGTAAACATCGGAGCGTGGGGGTCAGAGATTTAGTTATAACTCCTTTAATTTTACATATTTAGCAAAAATATTGTCACAAGATTGGCAAAGCCCACTAGATACAGGAGATTTTTTCAATTTTTGAGTATTTTTGAAAATTTTCATAGCGACGGCCCCCTTAAATGGTTGTGCGAAACTAAAAAATAACTGGGTTATTGTTACATTGAGCGACACACACTCCCAGAGACTGAGTAAAAAAAATTTATGTTTTTCATCAATTTTTGGCGTTGTTTCTTCAGCGAATGAATTGTTCAGATCGAGTACCATTTCTCCATTGACAATCTTGATTTGATAATCCTATTAGCAGGGGAGGCCATGAAGTATATCAGGGAAATTATGGGGTAAAACAGGCTGTAATAAGAATGATCAAAAATGCATAAAACTAGTACAAAAAATTCTTAAAATCAGCCAATGAAACTCTATGGATGTAACCACCATCTTTGAAATTCTACGGATGTGCATAAACCGG
>NC_091568.1:20864428-20866928 GCF_042767895.1 Penaeus vannamei
GATCACCCTAGGGTGTTTCATTTGGACAGGCTGAGGGAGGGGGAGTGTGCCAGCGGGTTTGCTGAGGCCATCTCTGATCGTTTCACAATGCTTGACAGTTTGACGGACCCTGTTCTTCTGTGGGATACCTTCAAGCATGAAACGCTTGATGCAGCTCAAGATATGATTGATGTATACCTGAGAGCAACACAGAATTTCATCTCGCAGGAGACACTAGAACCCACAGATGCTTGTCGTGCGGCTCGTCTGACAGGGGATCGGGAACTGCATCATTATTAGGTGTCTTGCAGATGAGGTAGAAGACTATTTCTTAGAAAATGACCTTCGTCCTGCATACTCCAAGCCCTCTTCACAGGTGACAGCAGTTCGCTCAGTAGGTGGCCAGATCATTTCAGATCCTGTTGCGGTGCAGGAACATTGGGCTGAGTATTTTGAGCAGTTGTACCAGGTTGACCCACCAACAGTTAACTTGGATGCGGGTAGTGCCGAGATCCCGTTACTGGACCCATCCATCAGTGAGGATCCTCCCTTCCTAACTGAAGTTAGGGGGGCGATCTCCAAGCTGAAAAGTGGTAAAGCAGCAGGTATCTGCGGCATACCAACTGAACTGTTAAAGGCTGGTGGTGAACCTATGGCACAGGGTTACATGCTGGCCTGGCTGCCATCTGGCGATCCAGTACCGTTCCTCCTGACCTGTTGAGGGGTGTGGTCCCTCTGGAAGGGGAAGGGGGACCGATGGGACTGCAGCAATCACCAAGGCATCACACTGCTCAGTATACCAGGCAAGGTTCTTGCCCACATCCTTCTGAGACATATCAGAGACCATCTACTAAGGCATCAGAGACTGGAGCACTCCGGATTCACTCCTGGTAAGTCCACAATAGACCGTATCCTTGCGCTTCAAGTCATTGTAGAGCGCCACCGTGGGTTTGGGAGTGGGCTGCTTGCAGCCTACATCGACCTCAAGAAGGCGTTTGATACAGTGCATCGGGAGTCACTCTGGGAGATCCTGAGACTGAGAGGAATTCCAACAAGGATTATTGGACTAATAGCAAGCCTGTATAATGGTACTGAAAGTGCTTTTAAGTGTGGTGGGGGCCTGTCAAGCTTTTTTCCTGTTAGTTCAGGAGTGAGGCAAGGCTGGGTCCTTGTGCCAACTCTTTTCAACACTTGCATGGACTGGATATTGGGCAGAGCTACTGTTCAAAGTCATTGTGGAGCAACACTAGGCAATATCAAGGTTACAGACCTTAACTTTGCTGATGATGTTGCTATTCTAACTGAGTCTGGATGCATTTAGCAATGAAGCGAAACCCTAAGGTCTAGAGTCTCCTGGACCAAGACCAAGTTCCAAGACTTTGGGGACTTGTTAGGAGAATCTGTTCAGTCGGTACGTGCTTGCGGCGAAGACATTGAAGTCACAGAGAGCTTTACATACCTTGGTAGTGTAGTTCATAACTCTGGGCTGTCAGACCAAGAAGTCAGCAGACGGATTAGCCTGGCAGCAGGGGTCATGAACTCTCTCAACAAGAGTATTTGGAGATGTCGGTACCTGTGCCGGTACCAAGCTACGGGTTTTCAGGGCCCTGATAATGCCAGTTTTGCTATATGGTAGCAAAACTTAGACATTATCCAATGCCTTGGAGGCTCGTCTTGAAGCCTTTTATAATAGGTCCTTCGCCAGATCATGGGGTACTGTTGGTGGGACCATGTGTCCAACCAATGGTTGCACTGTGAGACTGGCACAGGACCTGTTATCTGCACAATCCGTGATCGCCAACTCAGGTTATACGGCCACCTGGCTCGCTTTCCTCAGGATGATCCTGCCCATCAGGTCATCTCTGTTTGAGACAACCCTGGGTGGAGGAGGCCTGTGGGACGACCTAGGAAGTCGTGGCTTGGGCAGATCGACCAAACCTGCCATGAAGAACTAGAGATGGGCCGAGTCCCTGCCTGGCGTCTAACTATGAGGGATTCTCGTAGGTGGAAGCGAAGGGCGTCAGCCCCCTTGAAGATGATAATGATGGTGTCCACGAACAGGTTCATTACCTAACAGGACTTGTGAAATTACTTACATCCAGACTAATATTCATATACATATGTATAAATATATGTATACATACATGTGCAAATATATATGTGTACACACACACACACACACACACACACACACACATATATATATATATATATATATATATATATATATATATATATATATATATATATATATATATATATATATATATATATATATATATATATATATATATGTGTGTGTGTGTGTGTGTGTGTGTGTGTGTGTGTATGCATATGCGTATATATATGTATATATATGCATATATATACACATGTACATGTACATATATATATATATATATATATATATATATATATATATATATATATATATAAATATATACATATATATATATATATATATATATATATATATATATATATATATATGTGTGTGTGTGTGTGTGTGTGTGTGTGTGTG
>NC_091568.1:20893250-20897205 GCF_042767895.1 Penaeus vannamei
TGACACTGCTGAACAGGTTATTGACTCCTTCAGGATCTTGGCTGGTGACAAGGTAAGGTTTTCAGAGGTTTGATGATGTGATATTATATGAATTAGAAATTATTGCATCATTTGTTTCTTTTTTCGTAGTTTGTGAATGAAATTATCAATATTATAAACAATACACTATATTGCTCTTAGTTTTTTTAATTTTTTGTTTTTTAACTTTATCTCTTGTTATGACAATCCACCAAATTGTCTCTCTTTTTTCTCTTCAGCCATACATCCTTCCTGAAGAACTGCAGCGTGAGCTTCCTCCAGACCAGGCTGAATACTGTATTCAGCGCATGCAGCCTTACTCTGGTCCTGATGCTCCTCCAGAGGCCCTCGACTACATGTCCTTCTCCACCTCTCTTTATGGCGAGTCCGACTTGTAAATTGCGTGCACCAATGATCTCGGGGGGGGTAAACCTCGCAAGCAATCAACCTCGGGAGGGTAAACCAACTGTCACGAAACCCTCTGTTCAGCTGATCAAAGGTGGAGGGTGAAGTCAAACCAGAGGACATGTAATTTTTAAATTATTTTGAATGGTGGACCATCTTCTGTCATCTGAACTTTGACTACTACAGGAATTGTGGACCCAAGATTGAAAGTTTGAAGTCAAGTATAAAGTATATAAAGTACTATATAAAAGATATGTATCCTGGTGATACATAGAGTAAATTTGTAAAATTTCGGGTCAAACTTATTAATCAATAAGAAAAAAATTAAGTCCATCAATTATTGATACTGTTAAGGACTTTGCTCTGCACAAATAGTGTCTGTGGCCTGTGACTGGCACTCGTATGGCCTTTTCAGCTTTTCCCATGGAAATGTTGTTAATACTCTGAATGCTCGTCACAGCTACTAGACAGTGTGGTTTACATGGCGGACAAAAGACACTACTGTCTGCAGGTGCTACAGAGGAGGAGCAGGACAAAGACCAGGAAGATATGTAAATGCTAGGTTTCTTACCAGCAGTCTGACACATTGACAATAATGACTTGGGCCTTCATCAACTTCTTCGGCTCATTCTATCTTTCCAACTGTCACCTGGTACTTTGCCTGTAACTTGACATTCGAGGATCATTGTTCACACGACCCTTTGATATTCAATTTACCCCAAACACTGCCGCCAATAGTGCCTCCTCCTCAGTTTGTTGTTCTTCCAGTGATCTGTCAAACCCTCTGACCCATATTCTAGAATGTCTCATGATCTGTCTCTCAGGCATAGGCTTAGACAACACTGGCCAGTCAGAAAATGAAGTGACATGAGATGATGACTGGAAGGCTGATTTAATGTGATGTTCAAGAATGTGGGTCTCTGCCTCTTGTTGTAGTGTAATCATGGAATCTAGTCCTAACTGCTGTAGCAAAGCCATCTCCCAGCAAGAAAGCTGCTTCTTCTTAAGCAGAGTTTTTGTTGTAAATATATCAAGAATAGTTTATCACAAAGACCTTGCTTTATTTTCATGCTAATACTGTATGTAAAATGAATAAAAATCACTGATCTTCCCTCGATGGTTTGTGATGTGTATATTGCCAGTGGTGTATTCCAACACAATTCTGTAAAAAAAAAACATCTTTTCATCATGTAAATCCATATGAAACTTCACAAAGTGGGCAAAGGTGTTTGCCTTCTTTGTACTATCATTAACTGAAAACTAGTGCTTGTCTTAGTGTACAAAAATCGCTTCAGACTAGCGCTTCTCTCAGTTACATGACAACTTTTCTGCAAAATTTGTATGTGCTTTGTTTATATAAGAGAGCTTCAATCATGTTTGTTATAATTAGATAGTGTTTTTTTTTTTCTCAAAGATTTGATCTTATCTGTAATTATCCTAGGGCGACATTATTTATTGTTACAGGCAATAATCACTGATGACTAGGAACCAGGGTGATGTGCTATTCTTTACACATACTTTAAATACATTATTTTATAAATATACAACTGCTCACATGGTTTCTTAGTTGTTTCAGTGTTTACCAACTACAGCCTCATACACTTTGTGTAAGATCTACAAATAAAGGCTAATGAAAATTTGCTATCATATAATACCCTAAAAAATGAAAAGCAAATTCCTACATTAAGAAGATAATGAACAATGGGTTTTAGTATTATATTCTCTTAGAAGAATAGATAATGAAAGGATTAAGACGTTAAATTATGAGTCACTGATAGGCTTCATTCCCATCTTTTTCCTTAGGATTTACTGAATACTTTGATTTTAAATATAGTTGGTTTTTAATTCAGAATACCATGTTGTAAATTACACACCACTAAATTTGGGGACTATGGTATCTAAATGAGAAGTAACAGGTTTTCCTAAATTTATTTATATAAGTATGTGGCTGTTTAGAAAAGTGTATCTGGATCAATTTGAAGATTAATGGAATTTATTCAGTAATAATGTACAAGTATGAAAAAAATGTATGATACAAAACTATCAGTGGCATATATTCAAAACAGAAAGGAGTAACACTAATATATTATGACAATAATTATAATCATATTATAAAACTACCCCCCCCCCCCACAATACTGACAGAAATACCCAAGTTAAAATAGGGAAAACAAAATATTAAACCGTGCTTTCGCCCTTATTAAAACTGCCAGGCTCGACCCAATAAATAATCTTATACACAGAAATACATATCTATCTGATAGATATACGTTTATCTATATATCTATCAGGTAGATATACATGTCGAGACTGATAGATATAGATTTATTTTTTTTATTCATGTGTAGGCATGTCCGTATAATGCATATTCATTGGATCGGGCCTCGCACAATTTTAACAAACCGGCGTGTATTGCAAATTACCACATATTAAACAGCACAGTATATTTAACTTGAAAGCGTTAAATGTTACTTCATGGAAGTAAATTTATATTTGGCAGCTGCTGTATGAGGAAAAGTAAGAAGCAATAAATGAGTTAACATTATGCAATACCATAAACAGGCTCCAGGAAAACGTGATTAAGCAATTCATTGTGAAGATAGTTTGCCCTCCCCCCCCCAAAAAAAAAAAAAAAAAATCCGAATCCAAACGACTTTTGTCCATAAATGAATTGATATAATGATTTTACAATTTTGAAACAACTGTACTAATGAACAAACGACAAAATTAAATGCAGCGCTTATTTGCTGAATCGTAAGAACACACGAGTATCTGTCAGACAGGGACAATATGAACTTATCAGACCCTACGACTAGGGAAGAAATGTACGAAAGAACAAAACATTACACAAACTATTTACAGCTTGTGTAAGTACTTATATGCACACACACACACTCACACACACACTCACACACACACACACACACACACACACACACACACACACACACACACACACACACACACACACACACTTACACACACACACAAACACTTACGCACACACACACACACACACACACACACACACACACACACACACACACATACACCTATATACACATACACATACATATGCACATACACATACACACACACACACACACACACACACACACACACACACACACACACACACACACACACACACACACACACACACATGCACACACACACACTTAAACACACACACGCTTACACACACATTCACTTACGCACAAACACGATTACACACACACAATCACACACACACACTTAAACACACACACACTTACACACACACACACACGCACTTACATACACACGCACTTAAACACACACAAGATCATACACACGCACACACACATACACTAACACACACACACTCACACACACATTCACTTACACACACACAAGATCACATACACACACACACATATACACTAACACACACACACACACACACACACACACACACACACACACACACACACACACACACATACACACACACACACACACTTACACACACATTCACTTACACACACATTCA
>NC_091568.1:20912705-20932116 GCF_042767895.1 Penaeus vannamei
TATAGACAAAGATGCCCCCTCCCAGAGTCTGTAAAAAAAAAAATATTTATCATTTTCTTCAGGCAAACCAATGATTTCATCGATTCTTGGCATTGCTTCTTCTGCGAATGAATCATTTAGGAGATTGAGTACCATTTCTCCATCAACAATCTTGATTTGATAGTCCCAAGAGCAGGGGAGGGCATGAAGTATATCAGGGAAATTACGAAGTAACACAGGCTTAAATAAGAAGAATTGCGAACAATAATGTGTAAAACCAGCACCAAAAAAAATGCTTAAAATCAGCTAATTAAATTCAACAAATGTACTCGCCATCTTTGAAATTCTATGGTCCAGCGCCCCAAAATTTAAAAATTCTACAGGAACACTACCCACCTTTTGGCAAAATCTAAAGGAATTCACAAGTTCTAAACCCCCCAAAATACATACTGACCAATAAACCAACCTAACCTAACAATTTAAGTTGCCATGACTTGATGTGCCCTTCAGGCACTACCCGATGGGAGGGTTGATGAGGAGCTCCACCCCCACAAGATCCCCCGGGAAATATTCTCTCCACCTCAGTATGTATGGCAAGATAGAGGTGCCTTCATACTCTACAATAATAAACCAAATACCTTTATATCTGGTAATGTCAAACTTTTGTTCGCTTTTTTCTACCATCTGGATTGCTTTGATTTTAAACCTTTATTTTTCGGGGGAGGGGGGGGGGGCATTTGGGGCTCAGGTATCAAAGTGGGATAGTTACTAAAGTCTATTTCCTCTTTGTTGCAACTGTATAGTCTTAAGAATAACACTGGAAACACAACATTTCTCACCAGTGTTCTGCTACAAAATGACGGCCCCGAACTGTCAAACCTTGCAGCGAGTGTCTGAAAATGTGAAACGCACGATGCGCAGATAATTCTAAATAAGTGTATAGACAAATATTAAAATACATAAATGAAGTATAATAACATTAATAAAAGACTTCAAAAGCATAAATGTGTAACAGCAGACACTGATAATTAGCCCAATATCGTTTTGACAAGCGTGTAGTAACACATGAATTACTTTGGATGTTGCTGTAATGAGTTATGTGGTCAGTGATGTGTTATTTCTGGCAAGGTAAACAAAAGGAGGGAGCAGGGTGCATTTATGTCCTTTAGATGTGACTATAAGGGCTTTGCAGCTTAAACTATGTTGTATCCTATTCTATTTCTTCCACTCTATTAAAGGGTAGTGTCCATTTCCCTCCATCTCCGCATGTCGCAATAAGAAACTTATACCAAAAATAATATCAGAAATGAAGAAAATAGGTCACTTCAAATGCCACAAGAGAAATCCACAGCAATTCCTAACTCAGGGGCAAAGCTCATGAGTAAGGAAGGTTTTTTTGTACACACAGCTATGTTTCTGGATTTCCCAGGAATGGCTGGAGTAATAGGAACATAATCTCAGATATAGGGTCACTTCATAAACATTATCAATAATTTAATTTATATCATTTTGCAGCATAAATAAGTAAAGGAATAACAATTCAAGATTGGATGGTTGTGTGAAATTTAAAAATTACCAAAAAAGAGAGAGCCATCATACAATCACATTTGGTAATTTTCTATATTACGTCGGCCTGTCCGACGTAATATAGAAAGTGTTGTGTTGGAAAGTGGTAGTGTTGGATTGCTAGCACTGTCCACATTGCAAATATATAGTTTTTATTGTGCAGACACCCCCCTATAGCGACAAATTTGGCCCCAATAGCAGGAGAGGGCATGAAAAGTTCCAGGGAAAATACGAGATTAAATAAAACTAATAATATAACTCACAGTGAAAATAACCATGGTTATTCACATGACTTTCCATTGCAGGGGGATGTGCCCCCTGCGCCCTCCCCTGAGGGGGGCTTCCTCCCCCCAACCCCCACCGAGGAAACAAAACATCCACCATATATTCACGGCAGGCTAGAGTGTTACACAATTATCATCGATGTCAGAGCAGCGGACGTATTACAATTACCTCGTAACATTCCCACTGAATCAGCATATTAACCTTGACATAGTCAGCATTGTATACAGAGACGATTGTAGTATAATCAGGATGACAGGGTATACCATGAACAGAAGAGCAGCAGTGGCCGGCCCTCGTCGGGGGTGTTTTGTGCCTCTCTCAATGCTACACCG
The DNA here is from genome assembly GCF_042767895.1 of Penaeus vannamei. Lineage (NCBI taxonomy): Eukaryota > Metazoa > Arthropoda > Malacostraca > Decapoda > Penaeidae > Penaeus > Penaeus vannamei. The sequence continues at coordinate 20,914,868 of NC_091568.1, forward strand.
ATGGCCTTAGATGATGGAGTGGAATGATATACGTACACTAGTAAGACATGTATTAGAGTCAGCCAATAGATAGCAGTTACTATCCCATATAGCTACTGAAGTGACTATGTCGCCATCTATTATATATGAATTTAGCCTCAAGGTCCCGTTTCTCGTCCTCTGGAACCACGATATTTGTATCTCTAACCGAAATAACCGTTGTGTTCGGTATTCCGCCATAGCCACCGCGATGACCGCATGTAGAGGGTGCTCCTACTCCGAGACCGATTTCAGGAGCACCCTCCCTACTATCAACGGCATCTATCAATCACCTTAAAAATCCTAGGTTATGGTAGGTTACCGGCTCCACATCTAGTTCGTGTGCGCTCTCTCCAGCCATGAAGACGTGGTGGATTCTTTGTTTCCTCGGTAAGGGTTGGGGGGCGGCAGCCTCCCTCCCCCCTGCCGATACCAAAATTGTTGATGATGGAGCGGGGGACGTAATATAGAAAATTACCTCACATTTAAGCAAAACACTGCAAATGAGTACCATTAAATTTAGATTACCTGTAATTAAATTTCATGAGGAACAGTTTGAAAGCTTATTATACTCGCAAAAAGATGGTACTAAATCAAAACTGTACAACACTTTTCCTAGTAATATATTTGCAAATTTAATGTATGGGAAAAGATAAAATCTGTATGATTCATTCTTAATGGCAATCCTTTGAAACCTCTCCTTCGACCTGGGTCTGATTCCTTAAGAAAGAGAAGTCTGAAAAGACAGGTGTTACTAAAAAGAACGAAAAGGTGGATGACAGGAAGAGAAAAAGAAAAAGAATGAAAATACAAGAACAGTTAACATTAAGCAAATATAGTACAATATGAAAAGGAAATTACAAAGTAAAAGCTTGAATCAATCTCCATTAGATTTAGAACACACACTTACAAACAACAGTAATCTTGTTCATTAGATGGTAATTACCTCTTAAATGACATTTCTTTCTTGATTCCCCCTCCCCTTTCCTATTTTTTTCTCTCTCACTCTCTCTCTCACTGTGCGATTTATTGTCCCTTGCAGTATTCAGGAGTCATTTTCTTTTTCTTTTTCGTCTTCACCTTAAATTTTCTTTTGATATTATTTCGACACAAGTTACTTATGAAATTATTTCTGGCCTATCTTAACAATTTTCATGTATTTTCTTGACGTTTTCATATACCCTATTCCTCTCTCATTCTAAATGAACATATTCAACTTAATCATTCTGTTAATGTCATGTCTTCTTCTGGATTTATAAAACTACAGAATTATATCATTATATACTTGTTTCTTTATTTATTCTTACTATCCATTACCATTGGACAGTTTATACTATTCATAACTATTGCCTTTGGGGTGCAAGATCACCTGATTGACAAATAATATATATGCAAATGTTTAAGCTAAAAACATAGAAAAAAATAATATCAAATTTGCTAAAATCTCGTGAAACTTTATGCATTGAAAATAAATAAATTTAAATGAGAAGCATACAATTAATGAAATCAAATTAATAATGAGAATAAAGATTTTCCATTATTACAAAATAACATAACAGAAGCGTGATCGCAGTAATAATTGTTACCTCTAACAGCAACACTAATAGTGATAATTCTAAAGTGATGATGGTAATGTTGAGTAGGAAGAGGAGCAGCCGGATTTATGAAGATGACATAACTCGTAATTGTTTCTCTTCTTTCATTCTGCGTATATAGAGTTTTAGGTTTATATGCTATCGTATTAATAGGGCTACGGCTAAGAAGAGCGAGGTTCAGGTTTATCTTTCGTACGTGTACATTTTTTATGCGATATGTCATGCAAGGCTTGTTACTGTTTTTCTTATATCATTTATGCTTTCATCTCGGGCAATATTCAGGCCTCCAAAAGTGTTCCATGACGAATAATATACGGGGAAGTATCTCATTTTATTTACAGAATGTGTTCGAATGGTCAAAAGAATATTATGAAAATTTAAATTAGGTTTTACATAATAATTTTACTTATTATGTATGTATAATTAAATATGCACACGTAAACTTATATATCCTTTTGAATGTAGTTGATATCAATCAATAAATAGTGTCATTTTCAAAATTTTCAAAGAAGTGTGATCTTCGAAACCATTGTCGATGGACGAATGAAGAAGTATGATGGGAGGCAACTTGTATTTATTGTTATTTCCTAATGTTACATCAGTAAACCAGTGATTTGTTAATTTATACAATTCAAAAACAAAATTAGAGTACAATTCCTAGGAATGGGGGTGGAGCCTGTGGCAACAGCGTAGAAGCATCGGCAGCGTTGCTGTTGCGATCGGCCCGGAGAATGTCGCAAATGAAAAAAACGACACTTTCCAGTGGAGTTAGACAGTTTCTTGGCACCGGAAAAAGGCCTTATTTGTTATATATGGTAGTAGTGTATATTTTAAATATATTTCTGCACATATGTATATATATACATATACATACATAAATGAATATATATGTATATGTATATATATATATATATATATATATATATATATATATATATATATATATATATATATATATGCATGTGTGTATACATATGTCTAAATATATATGTGTGTGTGTATACTGTATATATAGGTATGTATGTATGTACACATTTATGTATGTATATATATAATATATATACATATATGCATACACACGCGCGCGTAAATACTTTTAAAATAGTACTTAATGCAATAATATCCTCATTAACATCATCAAAGTTACTAATATTGCACCATACAGTGCAGCATCAGCTTTGAACTTCCCATTTTCTTCGTTTTAAAACGAGCAGACGTGCTCCGCGCGCTCATCAGCCAGGTGCAGTTGCGCATGTATGACTCCGCCCGCTTAAATAGGGGTGGTCATGGGAAACTGTAGTACTACACCTCTTGGCGCCGGAAAAAAAGGCCTATTGTAACTTCAGTTATCGGCCGGTTTGTTAAAATTGTACGAGGCCCAACCCAAAGAATATTCGTATACTTGACATGCATAAATAAGTGTAGACATGCATATCAACCGGGCAAATAGAGAGATACACATATATCTATCAGATATATAGACAGATATGCATTTATTTCTGTGTATATGCTTGTCTGTATATACGAATACTTATTAGGCCGGGCCTCGCACAATTTTAACAAACCGGCCGATGTCTTTGCTATCTAATTAGCTGATGATTTTATATCTTCTTTCTTTAATAGCTGTGTTTTGACCTGTAATGACTCATTATATTGCCTACCATAATAATCATAATAATAACAACGATAATAGTCATAATATTCGTTATATGTTCCTTGATAATGGTATGATAATGATGGTGATAATAATAATAATAAAGAAATAATAAAAAAATAAGCATAATAATGAAAATAATAATGATAATGATGATAATAATAATAATAATGATTGTTATTATTATTATTATTATTATCTTTATTATTATAATCAGAGATAGACAGTATCGCGATACATGTATTGACGATAGTGTCGATCGATACTTTTGTATTGCTATCGGTATTGCTTTAGCTATTAACAACATTATCGTTTTATCGGTATCGCGAGGATATTTTTCTCAAAATGTATCGAATAAAATCAAGAAATTGATACATCGATACATTTTCATTATTATCTCTCTGTCTCTCTCTCTTTCAGACTTTCTCTCTCGCTCGATCTATCCACGTATATATCTCTCTCTATCTTTCTCTTTCTCTCCCCCACCGTCTAACTTTCTTTCTCCTTCTCTCACTCTATCTTCCCTCCCTAACTCCCTCTCTTCCTCCCCCCCCCCCCACCCACTCTTTCTCTCGCTCTCTCCACCACACAAACTAACTCTTGCTCTTTCTCTCTCTTTCTCGCTCTCTCTCTCTCTCTATTCCTCCGTCCTCCTCTTCTTCCTTTCTCTCTCTAATCTCTCAAACTTCCCTAACTCCCCCCCCCTCCTGTCTCTCTCTCCCTCTTTTTCCTCTCTCTCTCTCTTTCCCCTTTTCTCCCTCATCCCCCCTCTCTCTCTCTCTCTCTCTCTCTCTCTCTCTCTCTCTCTCTCTCTCTCTCTCTCTCTCTCTCTCTCTCTCTCTCTCTCTCTCCCTCTCTCTCTCTCTCTCTCTCTCTCTCTCTCTCTCTCTCTCTCTCTCTCTCTCTCTCAGACTTTCTTTCTCGCTCGGTCTATCCATGTATATATCTCTATCTCTTTCTCTCCCCCCACCGTCTAACTCTCTTTCTCCTCCTCTCACTCTATATCTCCCCCCACTCTTTCTCTCGCTCTTTCCTCCACACAAACTCATTCTTTAACTCTTCCTAACACTTGCTTTTTCTCTCTCAATCTCTCTGTTCCTCCATCATCCTCTTCCTTCTTTTTCTCTCTAATCTCTCAAACTTCCCTAAATCTCTCTCTCTCTCTCTTTACCCCCCTCCCTCCCTCCTCTCTCTGCATAGCATATTGCATCATACAAACTCACTGACCACTTGGGCACATGCTATTAGTCTAGACTGGTTCGTAGTTCCTCGTGGGTGCCATGCTTGCTTGTGCGTGGGTGATTCTAAGTATACAAACACGCCACGCTCTCATCGCTCCGCCCATTACTTGTCGGATAAAAGCGACCTAAGTTGATCTCTCACAGGTCACACTGAGACAACCTGACCTCCGGACCGCGCGGACCTACGCTCACCCTCCGCGCGGCTGTGCCCTCGCTGGGGCTTGTTACCGCAGTTTCCACCCAGCACTGACCAGTCTCGTATCGTGTTCATTTCTACTCGTGTGTATAAACTCTTGAGAATAAAGAGCAAGCCACTTCAAGTATACTATTCTTCCCCACCAGTGGCAATGTAGAAGGTTACTCCTTTTTATACTCTCTCTCTCTCTTTCACACAAACTGTCCCTAACTCTCTCTCTTCTGGATACTTATTCTCTCTCTGTCTTTCTCTTTATCTACTTTTCTCTCTTTTTTAATTCTCACTCCCTAATTCACGTTCTTTCTCTTTCTTTGTTTCCTTGCTCTCACCCACTTTTTTCACTTACTCTCTCTTGCTCTCCCTCCCTCCGCCTCTCTCTCTCTCTCCCTTCCTTCTTCCCTCACCCCCCTCTATCTCTCCTTCCCCCTCTATCTCTTCCTCTTCCTTTCTCTATCTCTCTCTTTAAACGTCTTTATCCCTCTCTCTCTCTCTCTCACGTTCTCCCTCTCTCTTCCTGTCTTCCCCCTCCCTCCCTTCTTCCATTCTTCTCCTCTATTTCCCTTGCTCTCTCTCTCTCTCATACACACTTACCTTCTCCAACTCCCCCTAACACACACACTCTTTCTCTTTCTTTCTTTCGTCTCTCTCTCACTCCCTTTCTCTATCATTCTCTTCATCTCTCTCTCTATTTCTTTCTGTTCTCTCTTTCTCGCTAATTTCCTTTCTCTCGCTTCCCCCCCCCCCTCTCTCTCTGTTACCCATTCTCTCTCTTTTTGTTTGTCTTTTTATATATATTTCTCTCATATTTTTTCACTAACTTTTTCAATTTTTGTTTGTCTTTTTATTTATTTTTCTTATATTTTTCACTAACCTTTTTAAAAATTTTTCTCTCTCTTTGTTTTCTTGCTCTCACTCACTTTTTCACTCTCTCGCGCTCTCCCTCCCTCCCGTCTCTCTCTCTCTCTCCTTCCCGTCTTCCCTCTCTTCCCCTCCCCATCTTTCTCTGTCTCCATCTCTCTCTTTATACATCTTTATCCCTCTCTCTCTGTCACTCTGTGAGCATCGGTTTTTAGTCTTTATTCTTCAGCAATACGAAGGGTCATGCAGTAAGGGCACGGTCGTTTGGTGGAGGTCAGGCAAGGGTTGTTGTCGGTGTGGTGTTTTGGTGCGAACTGCCCGTTCCTTCCGTCGTGTCCTGGTGCGTCGCTTCGGCTTGGTTACATTCCTCCACGGCGTCCTCTGCGTCGGGTCAACTCCACCGTCAGTAGAATGGGCGCTCCTAGCCTCGCTCAGGTCATCTCGGCGCGCCCGCGTGGGTCGTGGATCGTGCTGTCCTCTATGCTTTGCAGTCAAAAATGTTCTTATCAACTCTGCATAAATATTTTTTCGAAACTCCCTCCCTCTCTCTCTTTCTCTCTCTCTCTCTCTCTCTCTCTCTCTCTCTCTCTCTGTCTCTCTCTCTCTCTCTCTCTCTCTCTCTATATATATATATATATATATATATGTATATATATATATATATATATATATATATATATATATATATATATATATATATATATATATATATATATAATACATGCTTATGCATAGGAACATGTGTAAAGGCGTATACTTGAATGTGCACGAAAATGAACGTATGCGTAGTACTTGGGACATGTGTGGGTGAACAACTATGTCTGCACTAGGTGTGCATACGCTTAAACGAAATCAGTGTATAAAATATAATCACACATATATGCACTTATGATACTCTAGCCCATGCTCACGGGAATGTACCCTTGTGTATGGACCAGGCCCGTGCATTAGGTAGGGCCATCCCTGCTGAAGGGACTTATCTGTGGCATCTCGGCTAAACTACTCCTGTAAGGTTGTGTATGAGGAACCCAAATGAGGCCACCCGTGAGGGGCTTAGGGGCCAAGGAAAATGAGGGGCCCCGTTCGTTCCTCGCAAAAGGGGGTGATGGGACCAAGCTGGAAGGCAAGGAACCAACACGACCTCACAAGCCAAACTATCCCCGGAGATGCAGGTTTACCAGGAGTGTGACCAATATGAAGATGGTACATAAAATACAAAACAGAAATCCTAAAATGAACTGTAAAAGTAACCAATGTGCAGAAGGCACCAAAGTAAAACTGAAATTACCACGTAAAAATATGACAAGTGTCAGAAAGGCTTAATAAAATAAGCCAGAAGGGCTTAAAAACAGTAAAACTTGCCAGAAGGGCTGAAATGATTACTAAAGAAATATGCCAGAAGGGCTTAAAACAGTAAAAAAGAACTGACATCTGTTAAAATACGTGAATTGACAAAAAAGGAGTAGAGTAGAGTAAATGAAAAGATCGTAAAAACAAAGAATTAAAAAGTAAAACCTGAAGTAAAATTGCACGGACTTGTCGCCCATGGCAACGGTGGTGCCATCGGCTAACCTCGAGACTGCGAGGATGAAAGGAGGATGAAAGCGGATGCGAGCGCAACGAGTCTATCTCCCCCGCCTGCATCGATCAGAGATTTCTCTCTGTCGGCGGCGGGACTTCCGGGGAGATGTGCTCAGGCGGTCACATCACGGGTGGATTATCATCACTGGCCGTGGCACCTCCTCCCCGGCTCGCGCGTTGGCACTCCTTCCGGCAAAGGAGCCGCGGCCATGGCATGGGTACGAGCGGCAGATGCCACGTGTCGGCAATCTGGAACCAGTGAGATGAGGGTAAGGATTAGGATGTGGGACGCTTACGCGATGTGAGGGAGATGAGGTGGGAGATGTGGTCGAAGATACCGTCACACAGGGAAAGAGGTTGAAGGGAAGTTAATTAAAAGGGGGGATAGGGCTTACCGGGGAGTAGCTGTTTATTAGGGAGGTTAAGAGTTCCGTTGGAGAACGGGAACGAACAAAGTAAAACTTAAAAGAACTTAAAACACAAAAACATAACAAAAACTTAAATTTAAAAGAACTTAAAACACAAACAAAGTTAAAACTAGTGTAAAAAAAACAACTACATGCATTGAAAACAGTGATTAAACGAGTAATTAAAATAAAAAGTGAATGTTAAAATGAACATTAAAAACAAACACAAAACAGGAAAAATGAGCCGAGCCGAGGACCTCCCGGGGCTCGTCACATCGTGATGTGGCGTGCCTCGGGGGGCTTCCTCGCTGGCCATTTATTGGGGGAGTTAAAACCATGCTAAACAGTTAAAATAATGGCAAACAAATAAAACATGAAAGGGGAGGGCGAGAAAGATAGAAGGAAGTGAGAGTGCACAAAGGAAAAGAAGGCGCTGCCAAGCTCAGAAAGCTGGCTCAATCTCCTCAGACCAGTCCAGAGAAAAGAGACCACGGCCTACCCGCTCCACCGTCCCTGGATGAAGGCGTAGTTGCTCTCTACCCAGCCGGGGCACCATGCACGGAGTTTGTCGTGTTGTTTACAAATCATCCATCGCCACACGAGGTTCAGCGGGAGCACCGCTGCCCTCTCGTGTAATCGTGCTGTTGACACAAACTCGCCCCACGTCACGCTGTAGACCCAGCGAAGTCTACACGATCTCCAGCTTGCGTCTGTTTGTTTGTGCGGCGAGTGTAAGTGTGAGTGGTGCGTAAATGAGGAGTGGTGTGATGAGTGCTTTGAGCAGGTACAGCTTCGTGCACGAGGCAGCGTATCTGAATCGATAAAGCGATTGTAAGGTCTTTCTAGCCAATGCGGCTTTTGACCAGGTATAATAATGAAATCTAAATATGGTGTCAAAAGTGACACCGAGGACGGTGCAAGAGTGTGTTATTTGAAGAGGTGCTTGTAGTCTGTCGAAAGAGTTTAGGTATATTGGATCGTAAGGAGGATTGTGTCTTGGGTTTATAAAGAGGACTTGTTTTTGTCGTTAGTTTTGATAAGCCATTTGTGCTCCCATCGAGAGACGGTGTCAAGCTAGTCGTTGATTCGTCGGACGACACCAGCGAGCGTATCGTGTCTAGCTAAGTGCGCGCAGTCGTCAGCGTAAAGTATTGTCAGAGAATCAGGGAATGTGGGGTCGGGAAGGTCATTAGTGTATAATATGTATAGTGTTGGGCTGATTATGCTACCTTGAGGTACACCTGCGTGCATATTGATTGTAGAGGAAACTTTGCCTTTAGATTTAAGCTTTAATTTACGGCCATCCAAGAAGCTGCGGTGCACGAGGGAAAATTAAATTTAGTGCAGATTTTGTACTTCAACCCAGCATGCCAGACTCGTAACATAGCTCGTAAAACGTTGTCAGGAAGATGAGTGAGTGCATCACGTCCGGTCTGAGAGGAGCCCGGAGCCTTACGAGGAAACCTCTTTATCATTTGTTTAATCTCCTTCAGCAAGATGGGAGCACGGAGTTCGCATGTGTCGTCCAGCCTATCCATGTGGATAATTGGCTCTGGCTCTGTTTCTATCCAGTGTTCTTGGCTCCAGGTATTGATGGATTGAAAATGTTCATTAAAAAAGAGGTGTGGTTCATGAGGATAGAATACAGTTTGCCTGTGATCACGAAAAAAAATTATATCCACGGGATCTGAAACTTAAAAGCTGTCCTTGAGGAGGTGACTGAAGGGAGGGATGTTACTGCCTTTTAATTGTTTAATCTTTTGCCAAAATTCCCGTGGATTGCGAACTCGCATCGATTCTGTTTGTTTAATTAAATTTTGCCAATGAATTTTGCGGTCATTATCAAAACTATCTATGGCATGGTTTCTGAGGATAGTGAGGTCCCACCGAACTCGGTGTAAATTCTGAATATTTTGGAGAAAACGATTCCTGTAGCAGGTCAGGAGACGCTTGGTTCTCTCGCTTGGATGGAATGATTTATGTATTTTATAACGCTCTCGTGGTGTGGACCGGAGCTTTGCTGCTGAAATCCAAGCAAAGAGATGATGCCAGTGCCTATCTATTCCGAGAACATTGTCAAGGTTAAAGTCGAAATTTTGATTTGAAAGATAAGATTTAAAATCGTTCCAGTCTTCTTTCTTATAACGGAAGGATGACGTTTCTTTGTTATGTATAGGTGAAGTCAGAACTGATGTTCGGACCTGGTTGTAGGTGTGAGTGGTAGGGGAGGGCTAGCTCCCGAACACGAGATCAAGTCTGCCTTTTCCCCTTGCCGTGATTGTGGTGTGGGAGTCGGGTCCTATGTAATATAGTCTTTTTGTGTTGAAAATAGACAAGAGCTGTCTGCCGTGTGCGTTCGTGGTTGTGTGGTGTAGTTATATGTGTGATGCGTTGACATCTCCGGCGAAGAAGACTGGAAGATATTATAGCTAAATAATTTATTGAAATCTGAAAGTGGCAAGTTTGAAATAGGCCGTGGTAATCATTATAGGGCTCTGCTGGGTGAATAGCTTTACAGCCATGAAATCTGGATGGATGAATGGGGCTGAAATGAATTCGAAATGAAGGGAGAATTTGACGAGGATGCAGGACCCTACGAACCAGCCGGTTCGTGACTGTCTTGACGTGTAGCCGAAGTGTTTGATGACATAAGAGTTAGTGATAGAGGTGGAATTTAAAAGAACCACGTCAGGTCATTCCCGATCGAGGAAGTCGTAAATAATGTTACGTATATTGAAAAATGATCTTACATTCGCTTGCACGATTGTCAGCACGCCACTCGTGGTGAATCCAGATGTGGTCTCACCTTGTGTGGCGTTTGTTGCTCCCGGTAACGACGGGAACGAGCACCCGTCGAGGGCTCGTCGAGGTCAGGAAGGGATTCCTGAGACTGGGAGACTCGGAATTCTCGTGAATCGGCGGACCAATTCCCGATACTTCCTCGTCTCCTGAGAGTTCTCCTGACAGGGAAAACAGGACCTGTTCCCTCGGGGGGAACAGGCAGCGAGGAGGCCCGAGGCCTTCCTCGAGACCGACATCGATCTCGAGGCTCTCGCTACTGTCGGAATCCGACAGGATGGTGTCATCATGAACATGACGAGCCCCGGGGGCCGAGAGCTCAGGGTCTTTTTTGGTGTGCATGTCTGGTGGTGAGGTATGTTTGCGTTTGTTGTCAGAAGTGTCAGGTGTAGTTTTCTTTTGTGTAGTTTCTATATGTACTCGTGGTAGTGGCTGTGGGAGTACGTGTGTGCGAGAGGCAGAGGGCTGAGTGGTTGTCATGGACGCCTCTCTGACCTCGGTGTGAGTGTTTGTTTGTGTGTGAAACTCAGGTATGTATAGGTTTTGGTCTTCGAAGATATCCTCAGGAATCACAATGCTGGGGAAACCATTTTTTTAAAGCATGATAGGGACTATGTTCGCGAATTTCTTGGCGTTGTATTTGGCAGCTATTAAAGCTACGTGTAGTATTGCTTGTATTTTAGGGTTGTTGTTTGGTGTGAAGATGTTTGGGGGAAGTGTGCAGGCGGCAGAGTGGTTCCTGGGGGAATCGTGTTTGGCTGTCTTGTGGTAGGTGTGCTTGTTTGTAAGGGTTGTGTGACTTGTGTATGTTGTGTTTTTGTTTTGTTTGAGTGTTTGTCTTTTTGTTTTGATTATGTCTTTATGTGTAGGGCAAGACCCGCTGACAGCGACAATTGCAGCATTTGATTTCTTTGCTGCAGGTTGCAAAGAAGTGACCGGTCACCACAACGGCTGCAACGCTGCTCGTGTGTGCAATTGTGTTTCAGGTGGTTAAAGTGGCAGCATTTCAGGCACTGATCGACCTGAACAAAGCACTCGGCTTCTACATTGTAGGTGGGGGCGGATGTGTTAAACAGCATGATCACGCGGGAGATAAGCTTCTGTGCTTCCTCGGGGGCTGAGCAGCGAATCTTAAGGATTCGCGACTCTGGTGGTTTGTAAACATCCACCACAATGACTCCGTTCATGGTACTGACCTCATCCTGGATGGCTTTGCACGATCGTGGCAGGATTGTCTTGTCGATATTTTTAGCCACGACCGTGCATTTAGCCTCCGTTTCCGGGGAGGGGAGAGGTTTAAAACCATGATCAGCGAGTTTTCTCTGGCCAGTATTCGACAGGAAAGGGGTCAGCTGTTCTTGCTTAGCAACAACAACTTTATAACCGTAATGCACTTTGAAGCAGTGCGTGACAGCAACTTCCGTGATTGAGAAGATTTTCTGGAGAGCCACCTCACAGAAGATGGACTCTCCAGAGTATGATAATTTGATTACGTGACCCATGATGGCTTCGCGTAAGGGTGATGATGATGGGAGGAGGGAAGTCTAGCCAAGGCTAATGACAGGACGATGAAAGGGTGGAAATGGATCTCAAAAAAGGAAGACACACTGGCAAAACAGCTCACTTTATATGTTAGGGTCGGTCGGGGTCGGGACCCTGCCGAACGGGCCAGGGCCCTTATGTGTCCGGCCGACACCTCGCAGTAAAAGAGCTGATTTGATAGTGCTTCGTGATTTTAATTGCAAGTACCCTGGGCTTACAATTAAAATCACTAGCCTGAAAGTAAGGTAGTGCACGATAACACCCAAAGTTATCAGCACAAGGGCCAGATCGTCGAGCTCGCCGTGGGGGTGTCAGATCGCTCTCTTTAGTCTCCCACGAGAGCAACAACAAAAAACCTTGGTACCTAGAGTTCCAGGTAAGCCCTTCGTTTATTTGACAAAATCAAGGGGGTTACATTACCTCACGCGGACGGAGGCGTAGTGGTAAAAATCATTAAAACAATAAATAGGAAATATTAAAATAAAAGAAAATATACACAGGATAAAACAAAAGGTAAAAACAATAAAGCATCACAAGAAATGATTATCATAAGAAATACGTAAAACCATCTGCTGCAATTCAGAAATAAAAATATTAAAAAAATAAATGACTTGCTCTCGAAGTAAAAGAGAGATTAAAATGTTAAATAAGTAAAAACAAACCAATTAAAAAATAAAACTGAACTTAGGATAAAAGGAATAAAAAGTACATGAGATAAATCGCAGCAGATGAGGATGCCCCCTTATCCGCACATCATGTGAACGAATTCAATGGAAGTTTTATTTAAGATGTATACAAAAAGATGTAAATAAATGCAGAATACGTGTAAAAATAAGCCAGCAAAAAAAAAAAAAAAAAAAAAACAAGTAAAAATAACAGTGTTCAAATCAGGCTGGCTGAGGGAAGTGGTCCGCCTGTGCTCGACTCTAGGTAGGATGGGGGCAGGAATGGATAGGGTTAAAGGTAGAAGGTAGGACATACGGGAGAAAAGGAATGGGAAGGGGAGGAATGAGCGGAGAAGTAGACGGAAGCGAAAAAGCGAAACACCAAGAAGAGGGTGCGAATGTGAGGGATACGAGGGGAAATGCGGCAGGATACAAGATAGGATGGGGATACGATGGAGGTAGGGTAGGTTAGAGATAAAGATAAGAAGTAGAACAAGCAGAGGAAAGGAGCAAAAGAGGGAGAAACTAGCACAGAAGTAGAGGGGAGTATGAAAAGCGAGGTGACAAGGAGAGGGTACGATTAAGAGAGGGATGTGAGGATAGAGGAAAAGGGGGGGGGAGGACAGGTGATGGGTAAAGTCGGGGGGGGGGGAGGTAGAAAACCTCACAACCCTCCCATACCACAGTGTCGGCGAGGACATCGGAGACACACCTGGAAAGAGAAACAAGGAAGGCCTGAGCCCGATTACTTGCCTCAACAGTTAACGTACATGTTCAGCTGGACGTGCATGACACGCATCACTGAACACGCAAAACACAAGTAAATGAAATACAGCAAAAACAGTAAAAATGAGTAAACTAAAATAAATTACTAAAACCAAAACAAACACTGTAGAATCATCCCAGCCACAAGCAGGGGCTGAGAAAAGGGGCCACAGTCCAGAACAGCTACACGTCAGGAGCAAGGGCATCAACGTCCTCGACATCGGTGTCCTGGGCAGGGTCAGCTGGATCTGCATCGGCATCAACGTCCTCGACATCGGGGACCTGGGACAGGTCGACCGAATCCTCTGCATCCAGGTTGGGAACATCCGGGTCATCTGGTCCTGGGACATCGTCATCGGTGACAGCTTAACATGGGGTTCCTCTTCTTGGTGAAGTCGAGTTCTTCAGGGCCAGTCCTGACAGGAAGTACATGATTCCTGGCGGCTGTCTCTCGGAAGGTTGATTGCATCTGATCATAATGGCCAGTGGATTGGGGAACACTGTAGACCTCTCCCAGAAGTGTGACGGTCCCGAGTCTAGTACCCTGTTTCAATACAAGCGGCCGTGGAGTGTGGTTCAGGGCCCATGTGGAGCATCGTTGAGTGGCAGTCGTAACAAGGTGCGGAACTGTCAGGTGCTCAGTCACGGCAGGGGTTAAAGCGATATCTTCGTCTGCTTGACCCAGCCGAGAAATGCAGCCTTCAAGAAAGCGACCTGAATGTGGGGGAATTTCAGTGGGCCTTACAAGAAGGACGGCAGCTTCTTGTGGAGCAGGTGCATAGAGTCCAGAAGAAGAATCAGTGAGGCCTGAGTTGACCAAGCTAATCTGCAGGAAACGGGCATCAGTGTACAGGAAAGGCAGCTTACAATCTCCTAGGATGAGCAGTCCATGAGGTGACTGTGCTTCAGACTGCAAGGTGAAATTGAGGCGTCGCAAGAAGTCAGTCCCAAGAAGGACATCGCCATGGAAGGACAGATCAGCTAAAATGGTATGGTGAGGTAAGACCTTATCGATGACGAAGCCGAGCATGACTTCTGCAGATGGTTGAAAAAGCTCTCCAGCGATACCTTGGAGGATCTTGCTAGAAGCATGATGTTGGAGCTTCTTCGCCGGATCGATGACTTCTAAGGCACTGGGTTTGACTAAGGTCACCTGAGACCCAGTGTCGATGAAGCAAAGGAGAGTCTTCCCATCAACACTGAGTGCCACGACTGGGCGTCCGCCGACTGCTGGAGTAGTCAATGCTGCTGTTAATTGGACTGGCTCTGTCTGGGACACTCACAAGACATGTGACCACTTCTTCTACAACGGACATACATACATACAAATTAATTTAGTTCAAATTGTGATACAGGTATGTTTATAAATAACAGGGTCATACATGTTACATTTTATGCTCTGATTCTGTCATTATTTACTAATCAGATATGACAGACGAACCATCTATGTAATGGCGAGGATAGGCCATGTGACTTGTAAAGTGTAAAGTGGATCTTCCTGCATGGCGTTGGTGAACTCGCCGAAGAGATGGAGATTCAGTTTAGACAAATATAGCGAAATACTAGATGTTTTCTTCCCTTAATCCACTGCTATGCCTTGGGATCCCAGAAACAATTATTTTCGTGCAGGTTACCTGCCGTATACACATGTCTCGGGCATATACCTGGAGATCCTTCCATGGCCAAGTATGGAAAACATGTGGCTCCCCCCCCCCCCTCCGTCTCCTTTCAAAAATGTTTGGCCGAATATTATGTATGGGAAACTGCAGCTAATAGATCCTGCTGAAAGGGATAGGACATGTTGCGAGGGATACCTGAAATTTACATAAACACTTCACTTTTATCCCAATTGTAACAGCCCAGAATCTAGGCTAGGCTGATTAAATCTGCGTACATGGAGATTGTAAGCTGCCTTTCCTGTACACTGATGCCCGTTTCCTGCAGATTAGCTTGGTCAACTCAGGCCTCACTGATTCTTCTTCTGGACTCTATGCACCTGCTCCACAAGAAGCTGCCGTCCTTCTTGTAAGGCCCACTGAAATTCCCCCACATTCAGGTCGCTTTCTTGAAGGCTGCATTTCTCGGCTGGGTCAAGCAGACGAAGATATCGCTTTAACCCCTGCCGTGACTGAGCACCTGACAGTTCCGCACCTTGTTACGACTGCCACTCAACGATGCTCCACATGGGCCCTGAACCACACTCCACGGCCGCTTGTATTGAAACAGGGTACTAGACTCGGGACCGTCACACTTCTGGGAGAGGTCTACAGTGTTCCCCAATCCACTGGCCATTATGATCAGATGCAATCAACCTTCCGAGAGACAGCCGCCAGGAATCATGTACTTCCTGTCAGGACTGGCCCTGAAGAACTCGACTTCACCAAGAAGAGGAACCCCATGTTAAGCTGTCACCGATGACGATGTCCCAGGACCAGATGACCCGGATGTTCCCAACCTGGATGCAGAGGATTCGGTCGACCTGTCCCAGGTCCCCGATGTCGAGGACGTTGATGCCGATGCAGATCCAGCTGACCCTGCCCAGGACACCGATGTCGAGGACGTTGATGCCCTTGCTCCTGACGTGTAGCTGTTCTGGACTGTGGCCCCTTTTCTCAGCCCCTGCTTGTGGCTGGGATGATTCTACAGTGTTTGTTTTGGTTTTAGTAATTTATTTTAGTTTACTCATTTTTACTGTTTTTGCTGTATTTCATTTACTTGTGTTTTGCGTGTTCAGTGATGCGTGTCATGCACGTCCAGCTGAACATGTACGTTAACTGTTGAGGCAAGTAATCGGGCTCAGGCCTTCCTTGTTTCTCTTTCCAGGTGTGTCTCCGATGTCCTCGCCGACACTGTGGTATGGGAGGGTTGTGAGGTTTTCTACCTCCCCCCCCCCCGACTTTACCCATCACCTGTCCTCCCCCCCCCTTTTCCTCTATCCTCACATCCCTCTCTTAATCGTACCCTCTCCTTGTCACCTCGCTTTTCATACTCCCCTCTACTTCTGTGCTAGTTTCTCCCTCTTTTGCTCCTTTCCTCTGCTTGTTCTACTTCTTATCTTTATCTCTAACCTACCCTACCTCCATCTTATCCCCATCCTATCTTGTATCCTGCCGCATTTCCCCTCGTACCCCTCTCATTCGCACCCTCTTCTTGGTCTTTCGCTTTTTCGCTTCCCTCTACTTCTCCGCTCATTCCTCCCCTTCCCATTCCTTTTCTCCCGTATGTCCTACCTTCTACCTTTAACCCTATCCATTCCTGCCCCCATCCTACCTAGAGTCGAGCACAGGCGGACCACTTCCCTCAGCCAGCCTGATTTGAACACTGTTATTTTTACTTGTTTTTTTTTTTTTTTTTTTTTTGCTGGCTTATTTTTACACGTATTCTGCATTTATTTACATCTTTTTGTATACATCTTAAATAAAACTTCCATTGAATTCGTTCACATGATGTGCGGATAAGGGGGCATCCTCATCTGCTGCGATTTATCTCATGTACTTTTTATTCCTTTTATCCTAAGTTCAGTTTTATTTTTTAATTGGTTTGTTTTTACTTATTTAACATTTTAATCTCTCTTTTACTTCGAGAGCAAGTCATTTATTTTTTTAATATTTTTATTTCTGAATTGCAGCAGATGGTTTTACGTATTTCTTATGATAATCATTTCTTGTGATGCTTTATTGTTTTTACCTTTTGTTTTATCCTGTGTATATTTTCTTTTATTTTAATATTTCCTATTTATTGTTTTAATGATTTTTACCACTACGCCTCCGTCCGCGTGAGGTAATGTAACCCCCTTGATTTTGTCAAATAAACGAAGGGCTTACCTGGAACTCTAGGTACCAAGGTTTTTTGTTGTTGCTCTCGTGGGAGACTAAAGAGAGCGATCTGACACCCCCACGGCGAGCTCGACGATCTGGCCCTTGTGCTG
>NC_091568.1:20983172-21003172 GCF_042767895.1 Penaeus vannamei
CTGATTCTTTGTTATTATTTGATTTTCACATCTGACAGACGAATTATCTATGAAGCGGCGAGGTGAACACGTCACAGCTCACGTCACGTGAGCTGTGACGTGAGGATTGATCTTCCTGCATGATGTTGAATCTAGGGGAAATACCTCCAAGACAAATATATAGAAATGGCCATTCTCAGAAACAATCCCATTTGCACAGGATAACTGCCCACACGTCTAGGGCAGTAACGAAGTGGTTCCCTGACTAAAACCATCTGAATGTCCTTCGAAGGCCTGGCAAGGTATGTGACTCAAACCCGACGAAAAATGTTTGAGCGAATATTGTCAATGTTTGAAATGTAAGGACTTACCAACAGCAAATATATTATACCAAGAGGGAATGTGAAGTGTTAAGGAGGAAATCGAGAAGTTGCATGAACACGTCACCTTTGTCTCGGGGATTAGAATAACAATACGTTGTTCTAATATTTGTCTTTTAAAGTTATTGCCATATTTCTTTACAAATTAAACTAAAGTAAGACTATCTCCAAATTTATCAAGCATACCTAATTAGTCGATTCACTGAAGCCCCCATCCTCTAAGAAAAGAAATTATATATATATATATATATATATATATATATATATATATATATATATATAGAGAGAGAGAGAGAGAGAGAGAGAGAGAGAGAGAGAGAGAGAGAGAGAGAGAGAGAGAGAGAGAGAGAGAGAGAGAGAGAGAGAGTGAGTAAGTGAGTTGTCAACTACATGCTATGGCATTTTGTGCGAGAAGTTGTTTAACACTTTAGTTAAACAACTTCACTGATGGAACATTCATGTATTTACATTAACCATGGTTAAATAATATTCTAAAATTATTATAAAGTAACATATTTTCTGTTTATTGAATCCGTGTTTGGATCTGACGAAATAAATTGTTCGTCATTTTAATAGTTCATATTCATATCATGATCACATATAAGAACATTTATTTTGTGATAAAAGCCGAGTATGCCAATTTTATCTACACATGCGCATATATTGTTATTACCTAGCCCCAATTTAGGGGTTGTTATACTACTTTTTGTATAAGTCACTGGATAATAGATTTATATTCCACTCTCTCAGGAGCGGGCTCAGTGTTATGGATATAATACTTCCTAGTTTTGCATATGACAATTATATCTCAATATAATTTCAATTGGTTACAATAAACACAACGTAAATTTACACTTTTAATGTAGTTACTTACGTATACAGTGTTGGTTATGCTCGTCTCCTGACAGGCTGATAATTCCCCTTGGAATTGTTTATACTCGTCTCCTGACGGGCTGATGATTCCCCTTGGAATACGGAATTCAGTAATTCTAACCAAACAGCAAAATTCGCTTTTGAATTAACCGTCACGGCGTCCACGCACGATCACGGTTGAAACTGAACTCGGGCATGAGTGCCACACAGGCGCCCTGGCCTCTCCTGACCCTGCTGACCCAGCGCTGAGCACAGTGGTGCCGTTCTTTACAAGACCTGTAGATTATCACCTCTATGTTCCCGAGACACAGTCTATAGTGCCTTGTAAAACATTAAAGGCCTATCCCCTCCATGGGATCAACACATTCTGTAGCTTCAATGGAATGTGGAGCTCCCTTGAACTACCATTCCATCTACCATACAACTAGTGGAAAACCATTTCCATGGTGTATAATGGTCTCTTTGGGTCAGGATTACCTTTAAAATACTACTACTATAAGTCTGGCCGTTGACATGCTCCCCCACTGAAATCACGTCCTCGGGTGACCTATGACTTCCTGAGAAAACCACCAATCGGTCTTAGTAGGATGCTGTCAGAACTTATAAAGTAATATCCGTTGACATAGTCCCCCTAGGTATACGTGCATACGGTGAGTCGGAGAGAGGTTGCAGAGCTGGGCCAACCAATGACTCAATCGCCCTTGACAATGATAACCTCTTATCTCTCTCCTGCCTCAACCGCTTCCAGAGATATAAGGTAAAGCAAAGGCTAATAATAATCAAAATAGGTCCCAAGATTACCCCATCCCATGAGTTAACCTGAGTAACATAATGATGATCTGTCCGACCAAACAGAACAGCATTATCCTGGTCTATGGAGGCAATTGCCTTCACAAGGCCATTTATTGATGAATTAACCTTATCCAAATTTGCTTTTGACTGATTAAAATGATCATGAACTACCCTTAGATCTCTGGACAAGATGGGTTCCATAACATCTTGTAATACCTTATCATACTCCGAGAAATTAGTGTGGACTGAGGTAAAGTCATAACCAGTGGATATACTTTCCCTTCGACTGTAAACTGTTATTCCCTTACTTATAACAAGTGCACAGTCTCCCGGAAAATGCAAATACCCTGTTCCTTTGAGCTCTATGGTACGTCTACTACCGCTTGAACATTTTAACAATGCTGGTGTAGTCCTGTTAGAATAAAGTAGATCACCGAGATCATTATAGACCTTAAAGATTGGCGTGAACCCTTTCACCCATTCTGTCTTGCATACATTAGGGATACCCTTGCTTCCCCCTGGAAGTCTTTCTAACATACATACACACGATTCAGTCACACTGATCGGCGATGTTAAAGCTCTGGGACACAAAATGAATTCCTTTGATTTCATGCACCCATCTAGCATTCCATTGCTAAACTCTATAACCTCAGAGTCTGTTTGAGCTATATTAATTGGTAAATCCTTTAATGCAATTAGTCCTTTATCTGTTTGCATTGGAGTTGATATTACCTCTGTCAACTCCCACTTGACTGGTTGGGGAATATAGAGTGTAATGGTGAAGATTAACTCATAACCACACCTAACCAATTCCATTTTGGCAAAATCCTTAATTACATCAAAAGATGCTCCCAACGTATTCCCTAATACCTATAGAACCTCTTCTACTACAGCATCAGTTAACAACCGAGGAGACACGTGACCTGTCAATGCCATTAATATGACCTCACAAGCCCGCTGAACTTCCTTATTAAGTGACCCGATAATGGCTTCCAAATTATCCATTTTTTCGTTCCACTGAACCTCCCAGTTAACCTCCCCAATTTGCCTATTCAAATCAAGTGAAAGTTTCCTTACATGAGAGTCGAGCCATGCAACCTCCTTAGTTGTCAAGTCAAGTGTATTGGCCATATCCTTTAAAACAGTAAATTGCTGTGATAAATGATGTTTTATAGCCACAGTTTGAGCTCCTAAACGTTTAACTTCAGCCCCACTACGGTCATCTAAGAGTCCAAACATCGAATGAAGAAGTCTTCCAACCCCGTCAAATAGGCTTCTTTTCACCCGACTTTTACAATGTTGGCTCTCTTTAACACCCGTTAAAACCTCTCTGAAACCTTTGGTCATAAACGCCAGTCTATGCCCGACTAAACGCATTCTAGCTTCTCCATGAGCTGAAGAGTTCTCTTCACTCTTGACGACGGTAGATATTACTCCTAGTGACGTCTTGAGCCGTTCCAGAGTCTCGGAAATGGGTCCTAGGTCCTGATATTGCACAACCTTCCAGTGGATATTCTTGGTGAGAACCTTCTCTCTTCTAATAAGGGCTACCCCCGGCCAAAGAAGAGGTGGATTGCTCTCCGCCTGACAAACCATCCACAGGCAGGCTCCCAGGATCAGCATGCACATCCCTCCCAACATGGTTCAATATCTGCAAGAAGCATAGCATTTTAATTCCATGTTGGTAACCACCACGTCCTTTCCAACAAAATAATTATGGGTGGGTGCTTCATGCGCAGGGTGGTGTGAAGCGATGGAGTGGTAGTCTAGTTAGTGTTAAGAGCTTTTGCATGCCTTCTTGCTTACAGCTGCCACCGCTGGCTAGCCTCGTGCGAAAAAGGGAGCAGCTCTGCATAAGCCTCCCCCTGCCAGTGCATAGCCTCTCCATCATCGAGACTCCCTGCAGTGCCTCCTCGTGGCCTCCCATGGAAACTGGGTACCTTGCGGTTCCAGGCTAAACTGAGGGGGATCTCGGAGCAGCAGGAGGCCCCAGAGGTTCAGGGCCATGGCCCACCGGCGTGTGGACACGCCCTGGCCCTGTACCAACTCCTGCCCCCTAGCCCCCTGGGGTTAATGGGAGGCTCGGGGGAGGTGGGCCTTGCCAGTCCTCCTCCCCCCAGATATAAACCAATCGGCAGTGCATCTTATGAATGGAGAGGCTGGGAGGAGGGGAAAAGCCCCTCCCACCCAGCAAGTGAGGAGGACTGTGGGCCCTGCTGGGAGGGCGACTGCTGGAGCGCAGGCTGGGAACGGGAACTACCCGTCTCGCCTGCGCTCTGGTGGCCGCCAGCCCAGAGTGAAGCTTGTGGGGGAAAGCCCTCGGGAACCCCACAGGTGGATGATGGGGCACGCTGCCCGCCACCCCCTTTTATATGGGGCAGCGTCGGTGGGGGTGGCAGAGGTGGCATCCACCCGGAGCGACTGCCAGAGGCTGAACCTCAGGCGGGAAGTCAGGGTGGGGGCTTGGAACATCCGTTCTTTGCGTCAGGATGATCGGTTGCCACTACTGTCGAGGGAACTGGGGAGGCTGAGAGTTGAGGTGGCTGCTCTCTCGGAGGTGAGGAGGCCTGGCAGCGGCATGACCTATGTAGGTGGCTACACTTATTACTGGTCGGGCCGCAGTGATGGCCACCATCTCCAGCAGACTCCAGCCCTCGGTAGTAGAGGTTACTCCTGTTGATGAGCGTATAATGGTATTGAGATTGAAGCTATCTTTTGGCTTCATGTCCCTTATTGCTGTGTACGCTCCTACCGATGTTTGTAAACTTGACGTAAAAGAGATGTTCTACACCAAACTTACATCTGTGGTAGACAGATGTCCCCAACGAGATATTCGCATTGTTCTGGGCGACGTCAATGCGGTATCTGGCTGTGATCGAGCTGGCTATGAGATGTCTGTCGGTCCCCATGGTTCAGGAGCTGATGCCGGTAGTGAGAATAGCCTCCTTTTCCGGGACTTTGCTAGGTCCCAGAAATTGAGGATTTCTGGCTCCTGGTACCAGCACCCAGACCCACATCGCTGGACATGGTACAGTGATGCGGGTAATGCTGCCAAGGAGATCGACCACATACTCGTTAGCACTCGTTGGAGGATCCTTCAGAATTGCAGGGTGTATAGGAGTGCTGAGTTCTGTGGTACTGACCATAGATTGGTTGTGGCTACCCTCCGGGTCCACTTCAAAACCCTAGGGTGTTTCATTTGGACAGGCTGAGGGAGGGGGAGTGTGCCCGCGGGTTTGCTGAGGCAATCTCTGATCGTTTCGCAGTGCTTGGCAGTCTGACAGACCCTGTTCTTCTGTGGGATACCTTTAAGCGTGTAACGCTTGATGCAGCTCAAGATACGATTGGTGTACGCCTGAGAGCAGTACAGAATTCCATCTCGCAGGAAACACTGGAAGCCACAGATGCATGTCAAGCGGCTTGGCTGACAGGGGATTGGGGATTGCACCGTTCTCATGTGCGCAGAACTCGATCCCTGTTAAGAAGGGACAAGGAACAGTTTATTAGGAGTCTTGCAGAGGAGGTAGAAGGCCATTTCTTAGTAAATGACCTTCGTCCTGCATACCAAGCCCTGAGAAAGCTGAACTCCAAGCCCTCTTCACAGGTGACAGCAGTTCGCTCAGTAAGTGGTCAGATCGTTTCAGATCCTGTTGCGGTGCGGGGACGTTGGGCTGAGTATTTTGAGCAGCTGTACCAGGTTGACCCACCAGCAGTTAACTTGGATGCGAGTAGTGTCGAGATCCCGCTGCCGGATCCACCTATCAGTGAGGACCCTTCCTCCCTAACTGAAGTTAGGGGGGCGATTTCCAAGCTGAAGAATGGTAAAGCAGCTGGTATCTGCGGCATACCAGCTGAACTGTTAAAGGTTGGTGGTGAACCTATGGCATGGGGGTTACATGTTGTCCTGGCTGCCATCTGGCAGTCCGGTTCCGTTCCTCCTGACCTGTTGAGGGGTGTGGTCATCCCTCTCTGGAAGGGGAAGGGGGACTGTTGGGACTGCAGCAATCACCGAGGCATCACACTGCTCAGTATACCAGGCAAGGTTCTCGCCCACATCCTTCTGAGACGTATCAGAGACTATCTACTGAGGCACCAGAGACTGGAGCAATCCGGATTCACTCCTGGTAAGTCCACAATAGACCGTATCCTCGCACTTCGAGTCATTGTAGAGCGCCGCCGTGAGTTCGGGCGTGGGCTGCTTGCAGCCTACATCGACCTCAAGAAGGCATTCAATACGGTGCATCGGGAGTCACTTTGGGAGATCCTGAGGCTGAGAGGAATACCAACAAGGATTATTGGACTAATAGCAAGCCTGTATACTGGTACTGAAAGTGCTGTTAAGTGTGGTGGGGGCCTGTCGAGCTTCTTTCCTGTTAGTTCAGGAGTGAGGCAAGGCTGTGTCCTTGCACCAACTCTTTTCAACACTTGCATGGACTGGATACTGGGCAGAGCTACTGTTCAAAGTCATTGTGGGGCAACGCTGGGCAATATCAAGGTTACAGACCTTGACTTTGCTGATGACGTTGCCATTCTGAGTCTTTGGAAACCTTAGTGGCGGCTCTCGATGCATTTAGCAATGAAGCGAAACCCCTGGGTCTAGAGGTCTCCTGGACCAAGACCAAGGTCCAGGAATTTGGGGACTTGTTAGGAGAACCTGTTCAGCCGGTACGTGCTTGCGGCGAGGACATTGAAGTCACAGAGAGCTTTACATACCTTGGTAGTCATAACTCTGGGCTGTCAAACCATGAAGTCAGCAGACGGATTGGCCTGGCAGCAGGGGTCATGAACTCTCTCAACAAGAGTATTTGGAGATGTCGGTACCTGTGCAGAAGGACCAAGCTACGGGTTTTCAAGGCCCTGATAAAGCCAGTTTTGCTATACGGTAGCGAAACCTGGACATTGTCCTGTGCCTTGGAGGCTTGTCTTGAAGCCTTTTGTAATAGGTCCTTGCGCCAGATCATGGGGTACTGTTGGCGGGACCATGTGTTCAACCAACGGTTGCACCGTGAGACTGGCACAGGACCTGTTATCTGCACAATCCGTGATCGCCAACTCAGGCTATACGGCCACCTGGCTCGCTTTCCTCAGGATGATCCTGCCCATCAGGTCGTCTCTATTCGAGACAACCCTGGGTGGAGGAGGCCTGTGGGACGACCTAAGAGGTCGTGGCTTGGGCAGATCGACCAAACCTGCCGTGAAGAATTAGAGATGGGCCGAGTCCCTGCCTGGCGTCTAGCCATGAGGGATCCTCGTAGGTGGAAGCGAAGGGTGGATGCGGCTATGCGCCCCCGTCGGTGTCAGCCCCCTTGATGATGATGATGAAAATACGTGTTGGTGTGTCATGTGGTCATGTGTGATCATGTCTAGTTATGGTTAGTTCTACTATGGTCCCTCGTGCAACCGTGCATAATATCCGGGTCCATACTTTGTACGTCTGCTAGTACGTCTCCCATGCATAGGTTCCCTACCCGCATGCTCAGAACTAACATTCCTCCCATGAGTTTCATTCATTCCATCATTCATTCTGCTTTCGCCCTCAGCGTTATTTGCAGAAGCATTGTTGGAATCTGTATTGTTTGTGATATCCATTCTCATCTTACAACAATTATTGGCTTTTCCTGGAATAGACTCTTTATTGAATTCATCCTCTACAATTACATCCGGTCCCTCATCCTCTTCCCCTGAAGGTTGAGCTTCCGTCCTTTGCATCGTTTCGGCTCCATCGCCAACTGGTCTAGGATAATTCATAAGGTACTCCATTTCCCGTTCGTCTTCTTCCTCCTGATTGCCTTCAGGGATGATAGACTCCTCGTCTGGTCTCATCTCTGGATATGATCTCCTAGCTCCTGGAGCTAGTGCTCTTCATATTTTCCAAATGGACTTCTCTAAACTCCCTAGTTTGCAAGTCTCTTAACTGATAGATATGTATATATATATATATATATATATATATATATATATATATATATATATATATATATATATATAGATATTAACAATAATTATAATTATAATGATATCAACAACAATATAGTAGTAATAACCTTAATAAAATTATCATTTCTATTATTAGTAGTAATAAAGTTATTATCATTAATTCTGTTATTAGTAGTAGTATGAAAATCATTAGGATATTGTTAATAATTGCTATTATTGCAATTACTATCAAAATTATCATTATGATTATCATTTTTATTATCATTATTATTGTCATTATCATCATTATTGTCAATACTTATTGGATTATCATCAAAATTATCCTAATTGACAGAACTATTGCTAAAATCATCATAATTATCATTTAGAATCGAAAAAGTTTTTTTCGACTATTCGCGGGATTTTGCCGCATTTTTGACTTTTGAGAACTTATTACTTTTAACCTATTTTTTTATCATAAATGTCCTCTTTGATTGTTATTATCATTAGTACCATTATTATCATTATTGTCATTATTTTGATGACAATAAAAGGATGATAATTAACAGAATTATTGGTAAAATCAACATAATTATCATTCATAATCGAAAAGGCTTTTTTCGACTATTCTCTCAAAAGGTAATTCAATCGATTTTGCCGTTTTTTCGAATTCATTACTTTTAGCCTATTTTTTTTTTAAATCATAACTGTCCTCTTTAATTATTATTATTATCACCATTATTGTCATTATTTAAATGATTATTATGATTATAGTAATTATCGCCATAATCATCCTTATTGTTATGATTATTGAAGTTATTATAAATATTTATTATCCTAATTATTAGTCATTTTCATTATAACTATTTGTGTAGTGATATTAACAATAATGATGATTACAGTAATAATAACAACAATAAACATTATAGCAATAACAAAGAATTTTGATTTGGACGTTGGTATGAAATCGTGTCTCGCAATATTTGCAAGAGTTACGAGAGATTCTTGGATTTCTTGAACAACGGTGTCAGATAGTGTTGATTAACAATGTATCTTGTTCTGGACTAGGCTTCAGAAGATCATTAGTGTTGACAATTTTTCACAGGACTTCATATAACCGATACTGACGATTTTAGTATCCATTCCTCTAACCCTCTAGTACACACATATAGGAATTATGTCGCGGAACCCCCTAACTCCCACATCCTTGGCCATAATAGCAAGGGAAGGCATAAAAGGTAAACAATAATATAATAGCATAAAGGAGATAATACCTCACTGTACCCCACATCGAGGAAAACCAAAGAATTCTCAACGTATTTACGGCAGGGTCGAGTATACGATTTCCATGAAGGGCGGACACGGCAATATATGACCTAGGCATTGATTGACAGATCCCGCTGAGCTGGAAGGGTGACTCATGCTCCATCTTGCAGTATATACGTAGTGGATTCTGTCTTTCAGACTGGTGTTGGGGAGCGGCAGCACACCAGGGGCTAGGCGGGGCGCAGAGGGCAGCGCCCCCTATGCCCCCCCCCCCTGACTGTGACATTAATTGTGTATTACTATAGTTAAGCATTTACTATATTCAATTCAATTCCCTGGTACCTCTCATACCCTGTCCTACTGTCGAGGCTGGAATTGTTGCTAATGAGGGGGGGGGGGCGCGGCATAATTTAAATATACTTGGATAGTGGAGAGAGAGATGATTCCGTCGATACCAGAATCGTCGCGCTCTGTTACGCCAAGATATTCTGAAAAATACCATATAGACTTTATGAGTCCGCGTAGATTTTAAAGGTGAAAACGATCGAGAGATGTATAGCGTCTTGAAAGTAACTCTCTAAATTGCGCGTTTCAATTCTTTGTTGTAGGGATCATACGATCTCTGATAGGCATGAGGGTGTTTGTGTGCGTTTATTATTGATGATTCTGGTTTTCGAAGTGTACTTTATGAATATGAATATATAGATTCATATAAGAGAAACAAATGAGTGCACTTGAGGCCTATCGTTATTGCCTAAAACATTAACATACTATCTCAGAAAAGAACCATTGACTTGGTTTTCAATGTTGTTTGTTGAAGAGCCAAAGACAAGCGGGGGAATGAGCGTGAAGCACAAATTTCTCTGAAATTCATTTGCCATTAATATGTTTGACTAATGTACGACATATTTCGGATACATACAACGTTTTCTAACATATGACTTTGGCTTTGTTAATTATTAAGCAGTTCTTAAAGCAAAAAGTGGTTGGCGTCGGTTGATTCTTGGACAGAGCCCGAAGTTGATGCGATACTGAAGAGGAATCTAAAGGCTAAGGAACCCTTAAAAAGACAGTGAAGCTTTCTACAGCTTGTGTTCATTCATTCAATTAGTTACTTCCCAAATAAAGGTAAGTCTTATCACCGATACAATATAAAACATTCTCAAAATTCTTTCGCGTCTTTAATTACAATTTTACTTTTATTATTTTGCTAAAGAAGCATGAAACGTAGTAGATGTTACTTACTCTGGTATTTTTTTACAATATTTCCCTTTAACGGATCGTGACGATTTCGGTACCTTTGGATTCATGTTGCTGCCTACATTGCAAATATGTAGATATACTGCAGAAACCCTCCAAACCCCTCCATTAGCCAGGTTGAAAAACATGCAAATGCTGGCAGTGGTGCAGATCTTCAATACTTTTGAGTCACAGTATGAACATTTTTCACATTTGCACCCACTTTTTTTTCTTGCAGATATCTGAATTCCAACATACCTAATACAACAAAACAAAACAAAGTCCATCCATATTTAAAAACAAATATGAATAACACTCACTCATCCATATTTAAAAGCAAATATGAATAAAAATCACCCAACCATATTCAAAAACAAATATGAATAACACTCACTGACTTATTATAATTGCAGATTATTGTTATTGTATCTTCTATTGCAAATATTGGTATTTCACAACTACATTTGGTATAGGTAAAATGTATTAGACGTAAAATAATATATGTAAACGATAGAGCGAGTGATTCTAAGAAGCTTATCTTCTATGAACTTTACTGCAACTCAATAATTACAAAGTTATTTTACATGCAAGTGTCTGTGAGCCCATTATGAAATCTCAGTATTATAAAAATTGCCATCCGATATCCTTTCCTTCCTTTTGTAAACAAAACAATGATGCTGTTTCATTTTTTTATATTTATTCTAATCATCAAGGTTTGTGCGTAGATAAAGCCCGCACGATGGCGTTTTTTTTTTTTTTTTTTTTTTTTCCTTTTCCTTTCTTCTACCCCTTTCAATCTTGGGGACCCATGGAGAATTGGGGGTTGAAGGGGAGGGAAACACACACACGGGAGAAATAGTGGAATCAAAATTGAAAATTTTGAGAAAAAAAATGCAGTAGAGGTTGAAGAGACTGACATGCATAGATAGAGCAAAATGGACAATGCTATCTTATAGAGTGGGAGAAATAGAATGGGATAGAACATACTATAAGAAGCATATGCATTATGTTTACCTTTAAATGGAAAAAACACGGCGCTGTGTGCCTCGCAGAGACAGAGTCCATAACAACCTTCCGCAGCCGGATATCCTTGTTTATGTTTACATTTACAATGAAATCGTTTTCTGCATGTGTCTCATTTTCTGTAAATGCATTTTCTATGAAGGTCACGTTTTTTGTGCACCACTTTCAACCAACGTGGAATCATTACCAATTACGATTTTTTTGATATATTATTTTATCTTATTTCTACTAACATTTCCTCTATTCCTTTTATGCTTTTACATTTGATTCGTTATTCAATGTTATGTAGTTATTTTACAATTTGTATTTTCGTTATCATAACCTTGATTGATTGTTAACAGTCTAACAACGTTAGATTAATTGGCTCCAATGTTGGAACAATACACAATATTTATTACGCACACACTTACCTATAAGCCACTGGCATGGCAGGAGGTAGCAATTTCTGTGTGCAATGTGACAAGGGGTAAGTTTAAATATTTTAAAAGATATTAAATATTTGTCTTATCAAATTACAAATAATATTTTGGTGTCGCTTTTATCATAATGGGTAAATGATTTTTTAACAATAATTATTTCATGCTATATGCTGGCACTTTTGGGAAAGATATGGCGGCCAGCCTTCCATCTTGCTCTTTGCAGGTTGAATGACCTCATTTTGGGGGCCATGAAATGCTCGAAATGCGACGACGAATACCGCCATGATGAAATGAATTCATTCAGGTGTGACAACCCCCCCCCCCCCAAAAAAAAAGATGCAATTTCAAAAAATCACTTTTTAAGAACACCTGGTTTGATAACAGCAAGCTTGATTCTGAAACTAATTAAAAATTTGTCAATCTGTATGTGAGAGAGAGGTTTTCCTATAAATCTGCATGGTGTGAGTTTAATTTCCCAAACAGGACCATTTACGACTGGGGAGATTGATGAATCTAAATTTGGAAAACATAAATATAAAGTAGGTCGAGTAATAGAAGGTCAGTGGGTTTTTGGAGGAGTATGCTGCAAGAGTAGGGATTTTTCCCTTGTAGCCGTGGAGACGCGCGACTCTCTTTTTGCTTAAGGGGCCCGTCGGAATGAAAATTTTCAAAAATACTTGAAATTAAAAAAAAAAAAATCTCCTCTAACCTAGTGGGCTTTGGCAATCTCGTGAAGCAATATTTTTGCTAAAT
Organism: Penaeus vannamei; assembly: GCF_042767895.1. NCBI lineage: Eukaryota > Metazoa > Arthropoda > Malacostraca > Decapoda > Penaeidae > Penaeus > Penaeus vannamei. The sequence continues at coordinate 20,995,813 of NC_091568.1, forward strand.
ATGTAAAATTAAAAGAGTTATGACTAAATATCTGACCCACCCCCCCTCCGATGTTTACATTGTCTGGTCTGTGAAAATTTACTCGATAATGTTTATTTTTATTTTTTATATATATATATATTTATTTACTTATTTATTATTTTATTATTATTATTATTTTTTTTTTTTTCCGAATTCTCAGGTAGCTAGCTGGCAACTCTGTTTACCCATCAGCTGATCGCCAAGCCTGGAGTTCTGGGAGACAAACCTCCACTAGAAAATCAGAGAAAAAGGTTGTCAGCTCCTACCTCCATAACACCCTGTTGCAGAGTAGGCCCATATAACAAAGTAAGGGGACAATACTAACTGTAGATGTTATTCTATTATTTAATAACCGTAATATAATCAGAAATACGTCCCAAATGGAGGGGGGGAAGGGGGTTAAATTGAGTTAGCTAGCATATAGTATAGGTACATGGATGAGGAAACTACCAAACGAGTATTAAGCGCCTGCTATGGCTCGTTGTCTTGCAGCTGACGCGCGAGTCCCTCAGCACCCGGAGAGGAACATCGCTAATGAGCGCCCAGGTACACCTATGTGGACTTTTGCTTGTGGCATTCGTACATACAGCATTTAATTATGACATTGTGCATAGATATGAATTCGTGAATGTTCAAGGAACACTTTTATATCAATATCAGGAAAAAATTATATCACTGTGATTTATGACGAAATATGCTTCGATCGAGACTCCCTGGTTGTATGTTTTAGTTTACGAGGTAATATCACATACGAAGCACTAATGTTTAAAAATAGCCATATAAGGAAGGATTGAAATATTTACGTTACATTTCGCTCAACAGTTGGTACATCACAGCAGGGAGCAATTTGAATTGATTTGAAATTGGTAGTTACCGTTGTAAAGACCAATTAAATACGAATGTCACCTAAATGTCAGATTTTTAAACTTCTTTTAAACAGATTATTTCATGTTGAAGATGATAGTACTCGGTAATACCTGTTCTGAAATAAAAACTATAGGGAATTTTGAGCTCGGTTGTATGCGTAGTCTTTGTCTGGCGTTCAAAAAGCTATCGCAACTGTTTCGTGCGTTCCCGATGAAAATGAAAATGTTTAGACATTACTGTAAGTCTTAGGCACCATAAATTGGCAAATATCCCACAACACCTAGGCGTCTGCATGATTTTATGCATTTCTTATTAAAGATAATGGGTGCAAATGGCTAATCATAAACTCTACACTTGTTTTCCTTTGCAATCTGTTAATATTGACAATTATCAAAGAAAATGATATGAGAGGGATAACTAATATATTTTGTTATTTAGATATGTAAGTCAATGTAGGCCTACTAAATGATTATGATTACTCTTTTTAACTTTATGTGCGTGCGTTCATGTACATATGATCCTCCTCGAAAATTATAAACACCCTGTGACCCCCCCTCCGTGTGAGGCATGGAACTTTTTTAAGTTCTCAAATTCAATGTACTAAATTCATATGCTTTTAAAATTCTCAAAATTGAACCACCATGTTGTATTCATGCCAGGACCTTATAATTAGAATGATTTTGTACTAATGTTGCCATCCACAGTTCCCCATTTCTTCAAAAGATAAAAAAAAAAAAAAAAAAGTTTTTTATCTGGCTATAGGCTATGGTTGATCTAACAAGTATTTTTGGGGAAATATTCAGTAAAGAACTGTGATAATTGGGATGTACCGAAGACCAGCAAAAAAAAAAAAATATTTTTTTTCCCTGACTTTTTGGAGGGTGCCCCTCCCCCCCTATGGGGTAGCAAGGTTAAAATTTATATATATAACAAAGTGCAATTCTATACTCTATATCATGCAAAAGGAATCAATCAGTTATCTCTAACCAATATTTTTTTATGATGTAAAGAGTATGGAAAGGTGGCCATTTTCCGGGACGGTCCCCTTAATCACAACTGCAATAGTTTTTATACATTTAAATACCTCATGTGGCCAGGTTAAGTACTGGAAAACCTGTGTTGACAGGCAGTAATTCCACAATTATGTGCAGTTATTACCATTAGTACTTTGCAAAAGGAGGGGACAGTGTACCAGCTACACTTCAGAATACCATGTGAATGCAATAGAATGCAGCAAGATTGCCACAGAGATTAGAATCCTAAAAAAACAAAACAAAAAGAAAAAAATATCAAGGGAAATCCAAAATTTTGGAGCCCATTATCTCAAAACTACACTTTTGTCAACATTGTCAGCATTTTAAAAATTCATCCATAAATACTTGGGCGATTCTAATGGGGTTTGGATCGTTTAGAAGCTGAATATATTTGTGATGGTTTTCTTAGAGAAACTTTTCATTTTAGGTAATAGTAGTATATATATGATATCGTAATGTTTATAAGACTGGGCATTTAGAAAAGAATAAATTCCCACTAATCTAAAACAAAATGTAAAACTCTGGTCTTTCAAATTTTAGGTATTGCTATAGACTATAGGTGGTAATTTTTTCAACAAATTTGTTCAATGGATAAATACCATTTTTAAGAGGCTGTGATTGTTCAAAAACTTGTTTTTCGTTAATAACTTTATTATTTATTAGCCAAATGATACGAAACTTGGTGGTGTTTATCACTTAATATTTATGTATAACATATTAAGAAATCATGAATATCCGATCATAGCTGACGAACTTTGTTCTCGAGCGCAACGGCCCCCTTAACATCATTAACCCGTAGCCGACGGGTGGCATGTACGTACATGCCATGGCTGTTGTGGACCAAAAAACAGATGGCATTGTATCATGCCCATTCCTGCGCCACTTGCTCATCGGATGGAGTTGTTTTGGATGGAGTTTGCTTATCTCCGATAGTAGCAGATTTATTTATATGATAAAGATTTTATGCAATGGCACCTATAATGAAGGTAAACCTTGTAAATTATAATATTTTTATAAATTATAGCAAAATAAAAGCTTTTAGGTGCCAAATGTCGCTCCCAGACTACAGATCGAGCAGGGCGCAAACAGGGGAAACTATCGATGCGCACCAGCAATCCCATTGTTGAAGTGCACCACTTCGGCAGGAGGACATACCACTTCGCTGGGTACTTGGCCATGGCCATTTTTCAATTGAAGTACCCGGCGGAGAACAAAAGATTCCACCAATTCCTCCTCACCGCAGCTCGTCTGTACCCTCCACACAGACAGTATCTGTTAAATGTATTGATAATTTGATTTGGTAATAATTTGACATTGTGCTAATAAGGGGGGGGGGGAATTATTTTGATATGTTATGTTTCAGTATTTATGTTCGTATGATAACGAAAATTTGTGTTATATTGTTCAAAACTCTTTTGTGTATCGGATATTTAGTTCGTACGCATTACGTTTTGCACTTGTTTACTTTGGGGGTATTTATTTGTCCATCAGACAAAGTTTGGCTCGTCTTTCTGATTATATGGTTATTTTTGTTTTTGAAAGAAAAAGGTTGGCTCATCTTTAAGAAAAAGTTTGACATTATAGTTACATTCTCTATCCCACCCTCGGTTTGGAACTTTATGAAATCCAATATATCCATTACCCCCACCCCCTTCCCCCTCCCTTTGGAATTTAGCCTCTGGGTGCGTCGCAGTCTCCAACAATTATCAAAAATGCAAAATCTGAACAAGAGTCTGGCACCGCTGCAAGATGCGCCGGAGTCAGTGTTGCCGAAATCCTGATGTAATTTCTTAACCTAACCTAACCTGGACCCCCTTCCCTAGGGTATTTCCTTAACCCTTTCCTGAGGGGTATTTCACCGTACAAATGAGGCATACCTTCCAGACCCCCTTCTCTGGGGGTATTTCCCTACTAGGGGCAAGCCCCCATACCCCCTTTCCTAGGGGTATATCGCCTTACATAAATGCGTTGTCTATTGCATAAACCATAATTGAATCAATGTAAAATCGTTGCACACGTGAAAAAATCGGACTAAAACAGCGCAGCGTCAAAATGGCAGCCACTACATTAAAGAAAGAGACACTCAAAAGTATAAAAATTCCACTTTGCTTAATATGTGAAGTAAAACTAATTCACTGTTCATTTAAACAAATATTTTTAACTTACCCCATGTCACACTGCGCACAAAAATTGCTGAATCCATCCATATTAAGAGCTTACCAGAAAGTGTTCAAGTAATGAACGTTGTGTATTCTAACAGGGGAGGCAGTTAATATAAAGAGGCAATGATGTTACATTGTAACAACAGTTAATCAAGGCTATGATAACAAAATTATTAATCATAAAATATCTGCATTACATAGAATAATACGTATAATGTATAAGCTTGAAAGAAATAGAGGAAATGTTAGTGTAATATGATTAGATAATGGATTAAATAATTAGTAATCGGCAATGTTTCTACACTGGTTGAAAGTAGTGCACAGAAAATGTGACCTTCATAGAAAATGTAGTTATAGAAAATGAATTAACAGAAAATGAGTTTATAGAAAATGTAGACACATGGGGGGGGGCTGCTGCCCCCTCACCCCCTGCCTGGTCTACAAAATCTTCTTGCCTGGCGGCTTGGGGTTAAACAAAACCTCTGGTTGCTTGCCGCTTGCTGTCTACAGTTCCTTGCATGCAGGTCTATTACTTTGATGAAAAACTATTGCTGTTGCTCTCATTATAAATTTTCTTTGCTTAAACTTGCAGCCCATACATTGCCATTGCTCCCTCCAGACGTATTTGCGAATTTTTTTTTTTTAACTGGGCCCATTAGCGTCTTAACTTGGTACTGATAGAAGGAGGGGGCATGTGACTTACAATGGAAATTGCAGACTAAGATATGAATAATCTACCTAGAGGCAGTGACTATATTATCTTGTGCAGGTCAACCCCTGCCTAGAATAATTAATTGGACAGACTTGGCAGCGCTGTTCTTGCTTGGCGATTTTAAGCTCTCCCCCGCTGTGAATATGTGGAGGATTCTTTGTTTTTCTGGACAGGGGTAAGGGGCAGCAGCAAAGATTTATTGGCCAATGCAGGGGGCTGATATCCTCCAACTCCTGCAATGGAACACAAATCCATGTATTAACAGCAAGAGAACATGTATGACCGACATGCGGGAGCGCCTCATGCCGAATGTGAATGATGTTCAGGTAATATTGTGACTGACTCTGTGTATATTATTTATAGTTTAACCCACAGTGTCCTGTGTACCTTTCGTGTCCTTTCCAGCTATTGGGGACAAGAGTGTGGGGTTTTAAGGTGTTTCCAGGAAAAAATTTACTTGAAAATGAGAGGAATCCATCGATACCAAAATCATTGTGATCACGTGTTATGATCCACTGTTTTGAAAAATTACCTTTCAGAATACCTTCGCATAACTGATTTTGGTATTGATAGATTCCTCTCACTCTCTTCTAAAAAAAATATATTGAACTCATACCATGGAAACTACCCCATTAGTTATAATCCTGGCCCCAATTATAGGGAAAGGCAGGAAAGGTACCAGGGAAATTGCAGGGTAAAATAAGTCATACACAAAAACAGTCTCTATATTATCTATTATAAGAGGCTTGCTCCCCCATTCCTTGCAATTTAAGATGAAGAATCCTGTGTTTTTACAGCAGGGTAGAGCATCAAACTGCAATGTCAGAGTGCCCAATGCTGAGTATGTCTGACTCTCTGTTCTGCTGTGAATACATGGAGAATTCTTAGTTTTTATGAGTGGGAGTTAGGGGTGGCAGCCCCCAAATGTGGGGAGAGTTTGAGGCACGACCCACTGAATTCAACAGTATAATGAGATAGTATCTTATTATCTTCATAATGTTATATTATTATTGTTAGTTTACCTTACAATTCCCTGTTACCTTTCATGCCCTCCCCTGCGATCAGGGCCAAGATTGTGGGGGTTCTGGGGGTTCTGTGGCATAATTTCTAATGTATGTGTATTTGAGGGTGAGAGGAATCCATCGATACAGGAAGTCATGTGAAGGTACTGTGAAAAATTACTTTCCTCTTTCAGTATCTTGTACTGTAATGTGTAGAATAAGATCACTTTATGCCATACTGTCACTTAAATATTTTGCATTCAATGAAAGGGCCATACTCTGGAACATTTTCTCAAAACCATGTGTGTCCAAAGGTGTTCTAATACCAATTGCTAAACTTTGGTGGTTATTTATTTACGAGAGTGACTTACCCATCAGAGATGAAGTCCCAAAACTGGATTTGGGTATCATTGAACTCAAAAAACAAACCTAACATTTTCTACCTTCTATTTATTCCTTAAGCAGGTGGGGCAAGCCCTTCCTGTACCCCACTTTATTAGGACTTTGTTCCCATAACAATTTTGTAATAGAAAATATGTGTGAAACATAACTTCAGTGTGGAGGGTACAAAGGAGCTATGGTAAGGGGGAATTATAGAAAACGGGCTTAAAGAAAATGCAACCTTAGGGGACCATCCCTAAAATGGGCGGTAGTGGGTTTGGGGTTTGAGGGGTTAGGTATGTTGAAAATGAGTTAGAATTACCCACGTGAATGTAAACCTCTGTGAAGAAAAACAAGGTTGTAATGGGGTTCGTGAATCCCAGCCAGTCACACATGGCATTAGCAATTTTTACACCAATATATTTACACCCTACTGTAACAAAAATTAAACATTGTATTTTGTTATTACTTACTGAAATAAGTCATGGGAGGAAGAAAGTGTCTTATGACAACAAATTCCTACCAATGTGAGGGTTTTATGATGAAAATGAAGAAAATCTAAAAATCATCAAACAATTTTTCATATTTTTTCATTATAAATGTGGTACATATATTATTCAATTTCAGTACAAAGATCATATAAACTTTAAGGTTAGACAATAATGCATGTGCAGTGGTGAGTCTCTATTTCAAAAAATTAAAGAACATGAGTCGTTTGTTCAGGGTACTACAGTCGACCACATGGTCCTATGGCTACTTGGTGAGCCAGGTGAGATTTTTCATGCTTTTGCCACCCAGATAGACTTTGCGCATAGCAAAAATTGTATGTGTTTTGTATTAATTAGAGCCCAAGGAATCAAGAGAACACATAATAGTAATAATGTTGCTACTTTATACTTAATATAAATGACTAAAGTATATAAGGCTAAAAATCCCACACAAAATATCAGATGCCTCTATTAACTCGTGTGATGTTAGCTTTTAATTAATTAGTTTGTGTTATTACATTAAAATAAGAGATGTCCATGGGAAACAGACAGTGGTGAGTTTATATTTCAAAATAACAATGTTTTCTAAATAGGTATTTCCAGTGAATAAAATTACAATTCAAGTTTACTCGGAAAATATGAACTGTGTATTACTATAGCTGTTTCTGGTTATGTTTGCATGCCTGTACACATG
>NC_091568.1:21013018-21033018 GCF_042767895.1 Penaeus vannamei
TAGTTATAGTTGACTTTTTATTAGGATATCCTTCACATGCGATATCCTGGAATTGTTTGTTTATCGAAATGGCAACACCTATGGTGGGGAGGCGGTATTTCCCCTTTATTTCAAAGTAAGAAATATCAATTATAGCCGCATATGTCTATAAAAGCGAGCACGTTTTATACTTTAGACATCTATGTATGACAACTAAATCTGCTAAAGGTAGTAGTAGTAGCGACTAATGGAACAAATGAAGTCATTGATTTTTTTTCTTTTCGTCAGAACCAAATCCTTATTGAATTAACACAAACCATGCTACATTACACTGTTTAATATAACATGAACTAAACGCAAAGTCGCAGTGACACTACAGTGAATTTATAAATGCTTTAACATTGTGTGTGTGTGTGTTTGTCCATCGTCTATGGAAATACGAAGTCATATTTGGTAATAAGTTCCGAAAGAGTATGTAGAATCAGTTATTATTAAGCCATAAACCTTGGCGTTTCTTTGAGGAGCCGCATCCATACTCGAACAGCTGAGCGAGAAAATACATGTTTGCTTGTTTCATGTAACTACTAGCGAGGTGGTTTCAAAAAGGGTGAATAGCCCAAATCCAAGAACCGACTCCCAGTACATGTGCTGTATAATTTGTTCAGTATAATGAAAGGGTAATTTCTAGCTTTGAACTGTTATTTTTCATATATCCATTTTTTTCTTTCTATTTGTCAATGCAGTGTAATGTATATATTTTCTTAGAAGTAATAATTTCCCGCTGTGTGAAAAGCTTATTTGTTCACCCTCTTTCTGCAAACTACTCAGGGTCCCTGAGTAGTTTGCAGAAAGAGGGACAACCTAGAAAGTTAATATGAAATCTTATATTTCATATCTCTTATGACCAATCCTAATATATGTAAATTGAGAAAGAAAATATGTTCGATGGTCTAAGACGTCATAGTGACATGGAAAATCCGAGGTGAAAACGAGTGCTGCCAAGCTGACACCTTTTCCAGGATGGACGCAAGGCAAGCTGGTCGCAAATAGAGGCTGCTACGATAGGGCGAGGGAAAGTCATTTCTCTGGTATATTCAGAGACCTCGGCATATGGTAGATAAAATGGGAGGAGGGCATCCATAACAGGCATCGTTCACCAGCGCAGCTAATATTCATGAAGACCTGCAGCTACTGGTAACAGGACGTACGGTGAAGAAAAGGATTACTTGCAGATGGGATAAATCACAGAATGTCATCAAAGAAAGGTTGAGTAATAAGGACAGAGAAAAATACACCGGAAATACATGGAAAGCTTCATCGCTGGATGAGATAGAAGGCGTAAATATTACTAACTTTTCACAAATTGATTTATTTCACTTTGCGATACATATTTGTTTATAAATAATAATGTCCAATACGTCATATTTCGTTCTGATTCTTTGTTATTATTTGATTTTCACATCTGACAGACGAATTATCTATGAAGCGGCGAGGTGAACACGTCACAGCTCACGTCACGTGAGCTGTGACGTGAGGATTGATCTTCCTGCATGATGTTGAATCTAGGGGAAATACCTCCAAGACAAATATATAGAAATGGCCATTCTCAGAAACAATCCCATTTGCACAGGATAACTGCCCACACGTCTAGGGCAGTAACGAAGTGGTTCCCTGACTAAAACCATCTGAATGTCCTTCGAAGGCCTGGCAAGGTATGTGACTCAAACCCGACGAAAAATGTTTGAGCGAATATTGTCAATGTTTGAAATGTAAGGACTTACCAACAGCAAATATATTATACCAAGAGGGAATGTGAAGTGTTAAGGAGGAAATCGAGAAGTTGCATGAACACGTCACCTTTGTCTCGGGGATTAGAATAACAATACGTTGTTCTAATATTTGTCTTTTAAAGTTATTGCCATATTTCTTTACAAATTAAACTAAAGTAAGACTATCTCCAAATTTATCAAGCATACCTAATTAGTCGATTCACTGAAGCCCCCATCCTCTAAGAAAAGAAATTATATATATATATATATATATATATATATATATATATATATATAGAGAGAGAGAGAGAGAGAGAGAGAGAGAGAGAGAGAGAGAGAGAGAGAGAGAGAGAGAGAGAGAGAGAGAGAGAGAGAGAGAGTGAGTAAGTGAGTTGTCAACTACATGCTATGGCATTTTGTGCGAGAAGTTGTTTAACACTTTAGTTAAACAACTTCACTGATGGAACATTCGTGTATTTACATTAACCATGGTTTAACGTTCTGTTAGGATTCTAAAATTATTATAAAGTAGCATATATTCTGTTTATTGAATCCGTCTTTGGATACGACGAAATAAAATATTCGTCATTTTAATAATTCATATTCATATCATGATCACATATAAGAACATTTATTTTGTGATAAAAGCCGAGTATGCCAATATTTATCTACACATACGCATATATTGTTATTACCTAGCCCCAATTTAGGGGTTGTTATACTACTTTTTGTATAAGTCACTGGATAATAGATTTATATTCCACTCTCTCAGGAGCGGGCTCAGTGTTATGGATATAATACTTCCTAGTTTTGCATATGACAATTATATCTCAATATAATTTCAATTGGTTACAATAAACACAACGTAAATTTACACTTTTAATGTAGTTACTTACGTATACAGTGTTGGTTATGCTCGTCTCCTGACAGGCTGATAATTCCCCTTGGAATTGTTTATACTCGTCTCCTGACGGGCTGATGATTCCCCTTGGAATACGGAATTCAGTAATTCTAACCAAACAGCAAAATTCGCTTTTGAATTAACCGTCACGGCGTCCACGCACGATCACGGTTGAAACTGAACTCGGGCATGAGTGCCACACAGGCGCCCTGGCCTCTCCTGACCCTGCTGACCCAGCGCTGAGCACAGTGGTGCCGTTCTTTACAAGACCTGTAGATTATCACCTCTATGTTCCCGAGACACAGTCTATAGTGCCTTGTAAAACATTAAAGGCCTATCCCCTCCATGGGATCAACACATTCTGTAGCTTCAATGGAATGTGGAGCTCCCTTGAACTACCATTCCATCTACCATACAACTAGTGGAAAACCATTTCCATGGTGTATAATGGTCTCTTTGGGTCAGGATTACCTTTAAAATACTACTACTATAAGTCTGGCCGTTGACATGCTCCCCCACTGAAATCACGTCCTCGGGTGACCTATGACTTCCTGAGAAAACCACCAATCGGTCTTAGTAGGATGCTGTCAGAACTTATAAAGTAATATCCGTTGACATAGTCCCCCTAGGTATACGTGCATACGGTGAGTCGGAGAGAGGTTGCAGAGCTGGGCCAACCAATGACTCAATGGCCCTTGACAATGATAACCTCTTATTTCTCTCCTGCCTCAACCGCTTCCAGAGATATAAGGTAAAGCAAAGGCTAATAATAATCAAAATAGGTCCCAAGATTACCCCAACCCATGAGTTAACCCGAGTACCATAATGATAATCTGTCCGACCAAACAGAACAGCATTATCCTGGTCTATGGAAGCAATTGCCTTCACAAGGCCATTTATTGATGCATTAACCTTATCCAAATTTGCTTTTGACTGATTAAAATGATCATGAACTACCCTTAGATCTCTGGACAAGATGGTTTCCATAACATCTTGTAATACCTTATCATACTCCGAGAAATTAGTGTGGACTGAGGTAAAGTCATAACCAGTGGATACATTTTCCCTTCGACTGTAAACTGTTATTCCCTTATTTATAACAAGTGCACAGTCTCCCGGAAAATGCAAATACCCTGTTCCTTTGAGCTCTATGGTACGTCTACTACCGCTTGAACATTTTAACAATGCTGGTGTAGTCCTGTTAGAATAAAGTAGATCACCGAGATCATTATAGACCTTAAAGATTGGCGTGAACCCTTTCACCCATTCTGTCTTGCATACATTAGGGATACCCTTGCTTCCCCCTGGAAGTCTTTCTAACATACATACACACGATTCAGTCACACTGATCGGCGATGTTAAAGCTCTGGGACACAAAATGAATTCCTTTGATTTCATGCACCCATCTAGCATTCCATTGCTAAACTCTATAACCTCAGAGTCTGTTTGAGCTATATTAATTGGTAAATCCTTTAATGCAATTAGTCCTTTATCTGTTTGCATTGGAGTTGATATTACCTCTGTCAACTCCCACTTGACTGGTTGGGGAATATAGAGTGTAATGGTGAAGATTAACTCATAACCACACCTAACCAATTCCATTTTGGCAAAATCCTTAATTACATCAAAAGATGCTCCCAACGTATTCCCTAATACCTATAGAACCTCTTCTACTACAGCATCAGTTAACAACCGAGGAGACACGTGACCTGTCAATGCCATTAATATGACCTCACAAGCCCGCTGAACTTCCTTATTAAGTGACCCGATAATGGCTTCCAAATTATCCATTTTTTCGTTCCACTGAACCTCCCAGTTAACCTCCCCAATTTGCCTATTCAAATCAAGTGAAAGTTTCCTTACATGAGAGTCGAGCCATGCAACCTCCTTAGTTGTCAAGTCAAGTGTATTGGCCATATCCTTTAAAACAGTAAATTGCTGTGATAAATGATGTTTTATAGCCACAGTTTGAGCTCCTAAACGTTTAACTTCAGCCCCACTACGGTCATCTAAGAGTCCAAACATCGAATGAAGAAGTCTTCCAACCCCGTCAAATAGGCTTCTTTTCACCCGACTTTTACAATGTTGGCTCTCTTTAACACCCGTTAAAACCTCTATGAAACCTTTGGTCATAAACGCCAGTCTATGCCCGACTAAACGCATTCTAGCTTCTCCATGAGCTGAAGAGTTCTCTTCTCTCTTGACGACGGTAGATATTACTCCTAGTGACGTCTTGAGCCGTTCCAGAGTCTCGGAAATGGGTCCTAGGTCCTGATATTGCACAACCTTCCAGTGGATATTCTCGGTGAGAACCTTCTCCTCTCTTCTAATAAGGGCTACCCCCGGCCGAAGAAGAGGTGGATTGCTCTCCGCCTGACAAACCATCCACAGGCAGGCTCCCAGGATCAGCATGCACATCCCTCCCAACATGGTTCAATATCTGCAAGAAGCATAGCATTTTAATTCCATGTTGGTAACCACCACGTCCTTTCCAACAAAATAATTATGGGTGGGTGCTTCATGCGCAGGGTGGTGTGAAGCGATGGAGTGGTAGTCTAGTTAGTGTTAAGAGCTTTTGCATGCCTTCTTGCTTACAGCTGCCACCGCTGGCTAGCCTCGTGCGAAAAAGGGAGCAGCTCTGCATAAGCCTCCCCCTGCCAGTGCATAGCCTCTCCATCATCGAGACTCCCTGCAGTGCCTCCTCGTGGCCTCCCATGGAAACTGGGTACCTTGCGGTTCCAGGCTAAACTGAGGGGGATCTCGGAGCAGCAGGAGGCCCCAGAGGTTCAGGGTCATGGCCCACCGGTCTGTGGACACGCCCTGGCTCTGTACCAACTCCTGCCCCCTAGCCCCCTGGGGTTAATGGGAGGCTCGGGGGAGGTGGGCCTTGCCAGTCCTCCTCCCCCCAGATATAAACCAATCGGCAGTGCGTCTTATGAATGGAGAGGCTGGGAGGAGGGGAAAAGCCCCTCCCACCCAGCAAGTGAGGCGGACTGTGGGCCCTGCTGGGAGGGCGACTGCTGGAGCGCAGGCTGGGAACGGCAACTACTCGTCTCGCCTGCGCTCTGGTGGCCGCCAGCCCAGAGTGAAGCTTATGGGGGAAAGCCCTCGGGAACCCCACAGGTGGATGATGGGGCACGCAACCCACCACCCCCTTTTATATGGGGCAGCGTCGGTGGGGGTGGCAGAGGTGGCATCCACCCGGAGCGACTGCCAGAGGCTGAACCTCAGGCGGGAAGTCAGGGTGGGGGCTTGGAACATCCGTTCTTTGCGTCAGGATGATCGGTTGCCACTACTGTCGAGGGAACTGGGGAGGCTGAGAGTTGAGGTGGCTGCTCTCTCGGAGGTGAGGAGGCCTGGCAGCGGCATGACCTATGTAGGTGGCTACACTTATTACTGGTCGGGCCGCAGTGATGGCCACCATCTCCAGCAGACTCCAGCCCTCGGTAGTAGAGGTTACTCCTGTTGATGAGCGTATAATGGTATTGAGATTGAAGCTATCTTTTGGCTTCATGTCCCTTATTGCTGTGTACGCTCCTACCGATGTTTGTAAACTTGACGTAAAAGAGATGTTCTACACCAAACTTACATCTGTGGTAGACAGATGTCCCCAACGAGATATTCGCATTGTTCTGGGCGACGTCAATGCGGTATCTGGCTGTGATCGAGCTGGCTATGAGATGTCTGTCGGTCCCCATGGTTCAGGAGCTGATGCCGGTAGTGAGAATAGCCTCCTTTTCCGGGACTTTGCTAGGTCCCAGAAATTGAGGATTTCTGGCTCCTGGTACCAGCACCCAGACCCACATCGCTGGACATGGTACAGTGATGCGGGTAATGCTGCCAAGGAGATCGACCACATACTCGTTAGCACTCGTTGGAGGATCCTTCAGAATTGCAGGGTGTATAGGAGTGCTGAGTTCTGTGGTACTGACCATAGATTGGTTGTGGCTACCCTCCGGGTCCACTTCAAAACCCTAGGGTGTTTCATTTGGACAGGCTGAGGGAGGGGGAGTGTGCCCGCGGGTTTGCTGAGGCAATCTCTGATCGTTTCGCAGTGCTTGGCAGTCTGACAGACCCTGTTCTTCTGTGGGATACCTTTAAGCGTGTAACGCTTGATGCAGCTCAAGATACGATTGGTGTACGCCTGAGAGCAGTACAGAATTCCATCTCGCAGGAAACACTGGAAGCCACAGATGCATGTCAAGCGGCTTGGCTGACAGGGGATTGGGGATTGCACCGTTCTCATGTGCGCAGAACTCGATCCCTGTTAAGAAGGGACAAGGAACAGTTTATTAGGAGTCTTGCAGAGGAGGTAGAAGGCCATTTCTTAGTAAATGACCTTCGTCCTGCATACCAAGCCCTGAGAAAGCTGAACTCCAAGCCCTCTTCACAGGTGACAGCAGTTCGCTCAGTAAGTGGTCAGATCGTTTCAGATCCTGTTGCGGTGCGGGGACGTTGGGCTGAGTATTTTGAGCAGCTGTACCAGGTTGACCCACCAGCAGTTAACTTGGATGCGAGTAGTGTCGAGATCCCGCTGCCGGATCCACCTATCAGTGAGGACCCTTCCTCCCTAACTGAAGTTAGGGGGGCGATTTCCAAGCTGAAGAATGGTAAAGCAGCTGGTATCTGCGGCATACCAGCTGAACTGTTAAAGGTTGGTGGTGAACCTATGGCATGGGGGTTACATGTTGTCCTGGCTGCCATCTGGCAGTCCGGTTCCGTTCCTCCTGACCTGTTGAGGGGTGTGGTCATCCCTCTCTGGAAGGGGAAGGGGGACTGTTGGGACTGCAGCAATCACCGAGGCATCACACTGCTCAGTATACCAGGCAAGGTTCTCGCCCACATCCTTCTGAGACGTATCAGAGACTATCTACTGAGGCACCAGAGACTGGAGCAATCCGGATTCACTCCTGGTAAGTCCACAATAGACCGTATCCTCGCACTTCGAGTCATTGTAGAGCGCCGCCGTGAGTTCGGGCGTGGGCTGCTTGCAGCCTACATCGACCTCAAGAAGGCATTCAATACGGTGCATCGGGAGTCACTTTGGGAGATCCTGAGGCTGAGAGGAATACCAACAAGGATTATTGGACTAATAGCAAGCCTGTATACTGGTACTGAAAGTGCTGTTAAGTGTGGTGGGGGCCTGTCGAGCTTCTTTCCTGTTAGTTCAGGAGTGAGGCAAGGCTGTGTCCTTGCACCAACTCTTTTCAACACTTGCATGGACTGGATACTGGGCAGAGCTACTGTTCAAAGTCATTGTGGGGCAACGCTGGGCAATATCAAGGTTACAGACCTTGACTTTGCTGATGACGTTGCCATTCTGAGTCTTTGGAAACCTTAGTGGCGGCTCTCGATGCATTTAGCAATGAAGCGAAACCCCTGGGTCTAGAGGTCTCCTGGACCAAGACCAAGGTCCAGGAATTTGGGGACTTGTTAGGAGAACCTGTTCAGCCGGTACGTGCTTGCGGCGAGGACATTGAAGTCACAGAGAGCTTTACATACCTTGGTAGTCATAACTCTGGGCTGTCAAACCATGAAGTCAGCAGACGGATTGGCCTGGCAGCAGGGGTCATGAACTCTCTCAACAAGAGTATTTGGAGATGTCGGTACCTGTGCAGAAGGACCAAGCTACGGGTTTTCAAGGCCCTGATAAAGCCAGTTTTGCTATACGGTAGCGAAACCTGGACATTGTCCTGTGCCTTGGAGGCTTGTCTTGAAGCCTTTTGTAATAGGTCCTTGCGCCAGATCATGGGGTACTGTTGGCGGGACCATGTGTTCAACCAACGGTTGCACCGTGAGACTGGCACAGGACCTGTTATCTGCACAATCCGTGATCGCCAACTCAGGCTATACGGCCACCTGGCTCGCTTTCCTCAGGATGATCCTGCCCATCAGGTCGTCTCTATTCGAGACAACCCTGGGTGGAGGAGGCCTGTGGGACGACCTAAGAGGTCGTGGCTTGGGCAGATCGACCAAACCTGCCGTGAAGAATTAGAGATGGGCCGAGTCCCTGCCTGGCGTCTAGCCATGAGGGATCCTCGTAGGTGGAAGCGAAGGGTGGATGCGGCTATGCGCCCCCGTCGGTGTCAGCCCCCTTGATGATGATGATGAAAATACGTGTTGGTGTGTCATGTGGTCATGTGTGATCATGTCTAGTTATGGTTAGTTCTACTATGGTCCCTCGTGCAACCGTGCATAATATCCGGGTCCATACTTTGTACGTCTGCTAGTACGTCTCCCATGCATAGGTTCCCTACCCGCATGCTCAGAACTAACATTCCTCCCATGAGTTTCATTCATTCCATCATTCATTCTGCTTTCGCCCTCAGCGTTATTTGCAGAAGCATTGTTGGAATCTGTATTGTTTGTGATATCCATTCTCATCTTACAACAATTATTGGCTTTTCCTGGAATAGACTCTTTATTGAATTCATCCTCTACAATTACATCCGGTCCCTCATCCTCTTCCCCTGAAGGTTGAGCTTCCGTCCTTTGCATCGTTTCGGCTCCATCGCCAACTGGTCTAGGATAATTCATAAGGTACTCCATTTCCCGTTCGTCTTCTTCCTCCTGATTGCCTTCAGGGATGATAGACTCCTCGTCTGGTCTCATCTCTGGATATGATCTCCTAGCTCCTGGAGCTAGTGCTCTTCATATTTTCCAAATGGACTTCTCTAAACTCCCTAGTTTGCAAGTCTCTTAACTGATAGATATGTATATATATATATATATATATATATATATATATATATATATATATATATATAGATATTAACAATAATTATAATTATAATGATATCAACAACAATATAGTAGTAATAACCTTAATAAAATTATCATTTCTATTATTAGTAGTAATAAAGTTATTATCATTAATTCTGTTATTAGTAGTAGTATGAAAATCATTAGGATATTGTTAATAATTGCTATTATTGCAATTACTATCAAAATTATCATTATGATTATCATTTTTATTATCATTATTATTGTCATTATCATCATTATTGTCAATACTTATTGGATTATCATCAAAATTATCCTAATTGACAGAACTATTGCTAAAATCATCATAATTATCATTTAGAATCGAAAAAGTTTTTTTCGACTATTCGCGGGATTTTGCCGCATTTTTGACTTTTGAGAACTTATTACTTTTAACCTATTTTTTTATCATAAATGTCCTCTTTGATTGTTATTATCATTAGTACCATTATTATCATTATTGTCATTATTTTGATGACAATAAAAGGATGATAATTAACAGAATTATTGGTAAAATCAACATAATTATCATTCATAATCGAAAAGGCTTTTTTCGACTATTCTCTCAAAAGGTAATTCAATCGATTTTGCCGTTTTTTCGAATTCATTACTTTTAGCCTATTTTTTTTTTAAATCATAACTGTCCTCTTTAATTATTATTATTATCACCATTATTGTCATTATTTAAATGATTATTATGATTATAGTAATTATCGCCATAATCATCCTTATTGTTATGATTATTGAAGTTATTATAAATATTTATTATCCTAATTATTAGTCATTTTCATTATAACTATTTGTGTAGTGATATTAACAATAATGATGATTACAGTAATAATAACAACAATAAACATTATAGCAATAACAAAGAATTTTGATTTGGACGTTGGTATGAAATCGTGTCTCGCAATATTTGCAAGAGTTACGAGAGATTCTTGGATTTCTTGAACAACGGTGTCAGATAGTGTTGATTAACAATGTATCTTGTTCTGGACTAGGCTTCAGAAGATCATTAGTGTTGACAATTTTTCACAGGACTTCATATAACCGATACTGACGATTTTAGTATCCATTCCTCTAACCCTCTAGTACACACATATAGGAATTATGTCGCGGAACCCCCTAACTCCCACATCCTTGGCCATAATAGCAAGGGAAGGCATAAAAGGTAAACAATAATATAATAGCATAAAGGAGATAATACCTCACTGTACCCCACATCGAGGAAAACCAAAGAATTCTCAACGTATTTACGGCAGGGTCGAGTATACGATTTCCATGAAGGGCGGACACGGCAATATATGACCTAGGCATTGATTGACAGATCCCGCTGAGCTGGAAGGGTGACTCATGCTCCATCTTGCAGTATATACGTAGTGGATTCTGTCTTTCAGACTGGTGTTGGGGAGCGGCAGCACACCAGGGGCTAGGCGGGGCGCAGAGGGCAGCGCCCCCTATGCCCCCCCCCCTGACTGTGACATTAATTGTGTATTACTATAGTTAAGCATTTACTATATTCAATTCAATTCCCTGGTACCTCTCATACCCTGTCCTACTGTCGAGGCTGGAATTGTTGCTAATGAGGGGGGGGGGGGGGCGCGGCATAATTTAAATATACTTGGATAGTGGAGAGAGAGATGATTCCGTCGATACCAGAATCGTCGCGCTCTGTTACGCCAAGATATTCTGAAAAATACCATATAGACTTTATGAGTCCGCGTAGATTTTAAAGGTGAAAACGATCGAGAGATGTATAGCGTCTTGAAAGTAACTCTCTAAATTGCGCGTTTCAATTCTTTGTTGTAGGGATCATACGATCTCTGATAGGCATGAGGGTGTTTGTGTGCGTTTATTATTGATGATTCTGGTTTTCGAAGTGTACTTTATGAATATGAATATATAGATTCATATAAGAGAAACAAATGAGTGCACTTGAGGCCTATCGTTATTGCCTAAAACATTAACATACTATCTCAGAAAAGAACCATTGACTTGGTTTTCAATGTTGTTTGTTGAAGAGCCAAAGACAAGCGGGGGAATGAGCGTGAAGCACAAATTTCTCTGAAATTCATTTGCCATTAATATGTTTGACTAATGTACGACATATTTCGGATACATACAACGTTTTCTAACATATGACTTTGGCTTTGTTAATTATTAAGCAGTTCTTAAAGCAAAAAGTGGTTGGCGTCGGTTGATTCTTGGACAGAGCCCGAAGTTGATGCGATACTGAAGAGGAATCTAAAGGCTAAGGAACCCTTAAAAAGACAGTGAAGCTTTCTACAGCTTGTGTTCATTCATTCAATTAGTTACTTCCCAAATAAAGGTAAGTCTTATCACCGATACAATATAAAACATTCTCAAAATTCTTTCGCGTCTTTAATTACAATTTTACTTTTATTATTTTGCTAAAGAAGCATGAAACGTAGTAGATGTTACTTACTCTGGTATTTTTTTACAATATTTCCCTTTAACGGATCGTGACGATTTCGGTACCTTTGGATTCATGTTGCTGCCTACATTGCAAATATGTAGATATACTGCAGAAACCCTCCAAACCCCTCCATTAGCCAGGTTGAAAAACATGCAAATGCTGGCAGTGGTGCAGATCTTCAATACTTTTGAGTCACAGTATGAACATTTTTCACATTTGCACCCACTTTTTTTTCTTGCAGATATCTGAATTCCAACATACCTAATACAACAAAACAAAACAAAGTCCATCCATATTTAAAAACAAATATGAATAACACTCACTCATCCATATTTAAAAGCAAATATGAATAAAAATCACCCAACCATATTCAAAAACAAATATGAATAACACTCACTGACTTATTATAATTGCAGATTATTGTTATTGTATCTTCTATTGCAAATATTGGTATTTCACAACTACATTTGGTATAGGTAAAATGTATTAGACGTAAAATAATATATGTAAACGATAGAGCGAGTGATTCTAAGAAGCTTATCTTCTATGAACTTTACTGCAACTCAATAATTACAAAGTTATTTTACATGCAAGTGTCTGTGAGCCCATTATGAAATCTCAGTATTATAAAAATTGCCATCCGATATCCTTTCCTTCCTTTTGTAAACAAAACAATGATGCTGTTTCATTTTTTTATATTTATTCTAATCATCAAGGTTTGTGCGTAGATAAAGCCCGCACGATGGCGTTTTTTTTTTTTTTTTTTTTTTCCTTTTCCTTTCTTCTACCCCTTTCAATCTTGGGGACCCATGGAGAATTGGGGGTTGAAGGGGAGGGAAACACACACACGGGAGAAATAGTGGAATCAAAATTGAAAATTTTGAGAAAAAAAATGCAGTAGAGGTTGAAGAGACTGACATGCATAGATAGAGCAAAATGGACAATGCTATCTTATAGAGTGGGAGAAATAGAATGGGATAGAACATACTATAAGAAGCATATGCATTATGTTTACCTTTAAATGGAAAAAACACGGCGCTGTGTGCCTCGCAGAGACAGAGTCCATAACAACCTTCCGCAGCCGGATATCCTTGTTTATGTTTACATTTACAATGAAATCGTTTTCTGCATGTGTCTCATTTTCTGTAAATGCATTTTCTATGAAGGTCACGTTTTTTGTGCACCACTTTCAACCAACGTGGAATCATTACCAATTACGATTTTTTTGATATATTATTTTATCTTATTTCTACTAACATTTCCTCTATTCCTTTTATGCTTTTACATTTGATTCGTTATTCAATGTTATGTAGTTATTTTACAATTTGTATTTTCGTTATCATAACCTTGATTGATTGTTAACAGTCTAACAACGTTAGATTAATTGGCTCCAATGTTGGAACAATACACAATATTTATTACGCACACACTTACCTATAAGCCACTGGCATGGCAGGAGGTAGCAATTTCTGTGTGCAATGTGACAAGGGGTAAGTTTAAATATTTTAAAAGATATTAAATATTTGTCTTATCAAATTACAAATAATATTTTGGTGTCGCTTTTATCATAATGGGTAAATGATTTTTTAACAATAATTATTTCATGCTATATGCTGGCACTTTTGGGAAAGATATGGCGGCCAGCCTTCCATCTTGCTCTTTGCAGGTTGAATGACCTCATTTTGGGGGCCATGAAATGCTCGAAATGCGACGACGAATACCGCCATGATGAAATGAATTCATTCAGGTGTGACAACCCCCCCCCCCCAAAAAAAAAGATGCAATTTCAAAAAATCACTTTTTAAGAACACCTGGTTTGATAACAGCAAGCTTGATTCTGAAACTAATTAAAAATTTGTCAATCTGTATGTGAGAGAGAGGTTTTCCTATAAATCTGCATGGTGTGAGTTTAATTTCCCAAACAGGACCATTTACGACTGGGGAGATTGATGAATCTAAATTTGGAAAACATAAATATAAAGTAGGTCGAGTAATAGAAGGTCAGTGGGTTTTTGGAGGAGTATGCTGCAAGAGTAGGGATTTTTCCCTTGTAGCCGTGGAGACGCGCGACTCTCTTTTTGCTTAAGGGGCCCGTCGGAATGAAAATTTTCAAAAATACTTGAAATTAAAAAAAAAAAATCTCCTCTAACCTAGTGGGCTTTGGCAATCTCGTGAAGCAATATTTTTGCTAAATATGTAAAATTAAAAGAGTTATGACTAAATATCTGACCCACCCCCCCTCCGATGTTTACATTGTCTGGTCTGTGAAAATTTACTCGATAATGTTTATTTTTATTTTTTATATATATATATATTTATTTACTTATTTATTATTTTATTATTATTATTATTTTTTTTTTTTTCCGAATTCTCAGGTAGCTAGCTGGCAACTCTGTTTACCCATCAGCTGATCGCCAAGCCTGGAGTTCTGGGAGACAAACCTCCACTAGAAAATCAGAGAAAAAGGTTGTCAGCTCCTACCTCCATAACACCCTGTTGCAGAGTAGGCCCATATAACAAAGTAAGGGGACAATACTAACTGTAGATGTTATTCTATTATTTAATAACCGTAATATAATCAGAAATACGTCCCAAATGGAGGGGGGGAAGGGGGTTAAATTGAGTTAGCTAGCATATAGTATAGGTACATGGATGAGGAAACTACCAAACGAGTATTAAGCGCCTGCTATGGCTCGTTGTCTTGCAGCTGACGCGCGAGTCCCTCAGCACCCGGAGAGGAACATCGCTAATGAGCGCCCAGGTACACCTATGTGGACTTTTGCTTGTGGCATTCGTACATACAGCATTTAATTATGACATTGTGCATAGATATGAATTCGTGAATGTTCAAGGAACACTTTTATATCAATATCAGGAAAAAATTATATCACTGTGATTTATGACGAAATATGCTTCGATCGAGACTCCCTGGTTGTATGTTTTAGTTTACGAGGTAATATCACATACGAAGCACTAATGTTTAAAAATAGCCATATAAGGAAGGATTGAAATATTTACGTTACATTTCGCTCAACAGTTGGTACATCACAGCAGGGAGCAATTTGAATTGATTTGAAATTGGTAGTTACCGTTGTAAAGACCAATTAAATACGAATGTCACCTAAATGTCAGATTTTTAAACTTCTTTTAAACAGATTATTTCATGTTGAAGATGATAGTACTCGGTAATACCTGTTCTGAAATAAAAACTATAGGGAATTTTGAGCTCGGTTGTATGCGTAGTCTTTGTCTGGTGTTCAAAAAGCTATCGCAACTGTTTCATGCGTTCCCGATGAAAATGAAAATGTTTAGACATTACTGTAAGTCTTAGGCACCATAAATTGGCAAATATCCCACAACACCTAGGCGTCTGCATGATTTTATGCATTTCTTATTAAAGATAATGGGTGCAAATGGCTAATCATAAACTCTACACTTGTTTTCCTTTGCAATCTGTTAATATTGACAATTATCAAAGAAAATGATATGAGAGGGATAACTAATATATTTTGTTATTTAGATATGTAAGTCAATGTAGGCCTACTAAATGATTATGATTACTCTTTTTAACTTTATGTGCGTGCGTTCATGTACATATGATCCTCCTCGAAAATTATAAACACCCTGTGACCCCCCCTCCGTGTGAGGCATGGAACTTTTTTAAGTTCTCAAATTCAATGTACTAAATTCATATGCTTTTAAAATTCTCAAAATTGAACCACCATGTTGTATTCATGCCAGGACCTTATAATTAGAATGATTTTGTACTAATGTTGCCATCCACAGTTCCCCATTTCTTCAAAAGATAAAAAAAAAAAAAAAAAAGTTTTTTATCTGGCTATAGGCTATGGTTGATCTAACAAGTATTTTTGGGGAAATATTCAGTAAAGAACTGTGATAATTGGGATGTACCGAAGACCAGCAAAAAAAAAAAAATATTTTTTTTCCCTGACTTTTTGGAGGGTGCCCCTCCCCCCCTATGGGGTAGCAAGGTTAAAATTTATATATATAACAAAGTGCAATTCTATACTCTATATCATGCAAAAGGAATCAATCAGTTATCTCTAACCAATATTTTTTTATGATGTAAAGAGTATGGAAAGGTGGCCATTTTCCGGGACGGTCCCCTTAATCACAACTGCAATAGTTTTTATACATTTAAATACCTCATGTGGCCAGGTTAAGTACTGGAAAACCTGTGTTGACAGGCAGTAATTCCACAATTATGTGCAGTTATTACCATTAGTACTTTGCAAAAGGAGGGGACAGTGTACCAGCTACACTTCAGAATACCATGTGAATGCAATAGAATGCAGCAAGATTGCCACAGAGATTAGAATCCTAAAAAAACAAAACAAAAAGAAAAAAATATCAAGGGAAATCCAAAATTTTGGAGCCCATTATCTCAAAACTACACTTTTGTCAACATTGTCAGCATTTTAAAAATTCATCCATAAATACTTGGGCGATTCTAATGGGGTTTGGATCGTTTAGAAGCTGAATATATTTGTGATGGTTTTCTTAGAGAAACTTTTCATTTTAGGTAATAGTAGTATATATATGATATCGTAATGTTTATAAGACTGGGCATTTAGAAAAGAATAAATTCCCACTAATCTAAAACAAAATGTAAAACTCTGGTCTTTCAAATTTTAGGTATTGCTATAGACTATAGGTGGTAATTTTTTCAACAAATTTGTTCAATGGATAAATACCATTTTTAAGAGGCTGTGATTGTTCAAAAACTTGTTTTTCGTTAATAACTTTATTATTTATTAGCCAAATGATACGAAACTTGGTGGTGTTTATCACTTAATATTTATGTATAACATATTAAGAAATCATGAATATCCGATCATAGCTGACGAACTTTGTTCTCGAGCGCAACGGCCCCCTTAACATCATTAACCCGTAGCCGACGGGTGGCATGTACGTACATGCCATGGCTGTTGTGGACCAAAAAACAGATGGCATTGTATCATGCCCATTCCTGCGCCACTTGCTCATCGGATGGAGTTGTTTTGGATGGAGTTTGCTTATCTCCGATAGTAGCAGATTTATTTATATGATAAAGATTTTATGCAATGGCACCTATAATGAAGGTAAACCTTGTAAATTATAATATTTTTATAAATTATAGCAAAATAAAAGCTTTTAGGTGCCAAATGTCGCTCCCAGACTACAGATCGAGCAGGGCGCAAACAGGGGAAACTATCGATGCGCACCAGCAATCCCATTGTTGAAGTGCACCACTTCGGCAGGAGGACATACCACTTCGCTGGGTACTTGGCCATGGCCATTTTTCAATTGAAGTACCCGGCGGAGAACAAAAGATTCCACCAATTCCTCCTCACCGCAGCTCGTCTGTACCCTCCACACAGACAGTATCTGTTAAATGTATTGATAATTTGATTTGGTAATAATTTGACATTGTGCTAATAAGGGGGGGGGGGAATTATTTTGATATGTTATGTTTCAGTATTTATGTTCGTATGATAACGAAAATTTGTGTTATATTGTTCAAAACTCTTTTGTGTATCGGATATTTAGTTCGTACGCATTACGTTTTGCACTTGTTTACTTTGGGGGTATTTATTTGTCCATCAGACAAAGTTTGGCTCGTCTTTCTGATTATATGGTTATTTTTGTTTTTGAAAGAAAAAGGTTGGCTCATCTTTAAGAAAAAGTTTGACATTATAGTTACATTCTCTATCCCACCCTCGGTTTGGAACTTTATGAAATCCAATATATCCATTACCCCCACCCCCTTCCCCCTCCCTTTGGAATTTAGCCTCTGGGTGCGTCGCAGTCTCCAACAATTATCAAAAATGCAAAATCTGAACAAGAGTCTGGCACCGCTGCAAGATGCGCCGGAGTCAGTGTTGCCGAAATCCTGATGTAATTTCTTAACCTAACCTAACCTGGACCCCCTTCCCTAGGGTATTTCCTTAACCCTTTCCTGAGGGGTATTTCACCGTACAAATGAGGCATACCTTCCAGACCCCCTTCTCTGGGGGTATTTCCCTACTAGGGGCAAGCCCCCATACCCCCTTTCCTAGGGGTATATCGCCTTACATAAATGCGTTGTCTATTGCATAAACCATAATTGAATCAATGTAAAATCGTTGCACACGTGAAAAAATCGGACTAAAACAGCGCAGCGTCAAAATGGCAGCCACTACATTAAAGAAAGAGACACTCAAAAGTATAAAAATTCCACTTTGCTTAATATGTGAAGTAAAACTAATTCACTGTTCATTTAAACAAATATTTTTAACTTACCCCATGTCACACTGCGCACAAAAATTGCTGAATCCATCCATATTAAGAGCTTACCAGAAAGTGTTCAAGTAATGAACGTTGTGTATTCTAACAGGGGAGGCAGTTAATATAAAGAGGCAATAATGTTACATTGTAACAACAGTTAATCAAGGCTATGATAACAAAATTATTAATCATAAAATATCTGCATTACATAGAATAATACGTATAATGTATAAGCTTGAAAGAAATAGAGGAAATGTTAGTGTAATATGATTAGATAATGGATTAAATAATTAGTAATCGGCAATGTTTCTACACTGGTTGAAAGTAGTGCACAGAAAATGTGACCTTCATAGAAAATGTAGTTATAGAAAATGAATTAACAGAAAATGAGTTTATAGAAAATGTAGACACATGGGGGGGGGCTGCTGCCCCCTCACCCCCTGCCTGGTCTACAAAATCTTCTTGCCTGGCGGCTTGGGGTTAAACAAAACCTCTGGTTGCTTGCCGCTTGCTGTCTACAGTTCCTTGCATGCAGGTCTATTACTTTGATGAAAAACTATTGCTGTTGCTCTCATTATAAATTTTCTTTGCTTAAACTTGCAGCCCATACATTGCCATTGCTCCCTCCAGACGTATTTGCGAATTTTTTTTTTTTAACTGGGCCCATTAGCGTCTTAACTTGGTACTGATAGAAGGAGGGGGCATGTGACTTACAATGGAAATTGCAGACTAAGATATGAATAATCTACCTAGAGGCAGTGACTATATTATCTTGTGCAGGTCAACCCCTGCCTAGAATAATTAATTGGACAGACTTGGCAGCGCTGTTCTTGCTTGGCGATTTTAAGCTCTCCCCCGCTGTGAATATGTGGAGGATTCTTTGTTTTTCTGGACAGGGGTAAGGGGCAGCAGCAAAGATTTATTGGCCAATGCAGGGGGCTGATATCCTCCAACTCCTGCAATGGAACACAAATCCATGTATTAACAGCAAGAGAACATGTATGACCGACATGCGGGAGCGCCTCATGCCGAATGTGAATGATGTTCAGGTAATATTGTGACTGACTCTGTGTATATTATTTATAGTTTAACCCACAGTGTCCTGTGTACCTTTCGTGTCCTTTCCAGCTATTGGGGACAAGAGTGTGGGGTTTTAAGGTGTTTCCAGGAAAAAATTTACTTGAAAATGAGAGGAATCCATCGATACCAAAATCATTGTGATCACGTGTTATGATCCACTGTTTTGAAAAATTACCTTTCAGAATACCTTCGCATAACTGATTTTGGTATTGATAGATTCCTCTCACTCTCTTCTAAAAAAAATATATTGAACTCATACCATGGAAACTACCCCATTAGTTATAATCCTGGCCCCAATTATAGGGAAAGGCAGGAAAGGTACCAGGGAAATTGCAGGGTAAAATAAGTCATACACAAAAACAGTCTCTATATTATCTATTATAAGAGGCTTGCTCCCCCATTCCTTGCAATTTAAGATGAAGAATCCTGTGTTTTTACAGCAGGGTAGAGCATCAAACTGCAATGTCAGAGTGCCCAATGCTGAGTATGTCTGACTCTCTGTTCTGCTGTGAATACATGGAGAATTCTTAGTTTTTATGAGTGGGAGTTAGGGGTGGCAGCCCCCAAATGTGGGGAGAGTTTGAGGCACGACCCACTGAATTCAACAGTATAATGAGATAGTATCTTATTATCTTCATAATGTTATATTATTATTGTTAGTTTACCTTACAATTCCCTGTTACCTTTCATGCCCTCCCCTGCGATCAGGGCCAAGATTGTGGGGGTTCTGGGGGTTCTGTGGCATAATTTCTAATGTATGTGTATTTGAGGGTGAGAGGAATCCATCGATACAGGAAGTCATGTG
>NC_091568.1:21043018-21045518 GCF_042767895.1 Penaeus vannamei
AACTGAAGTTAGGGGGGCGATTTCCAAGCTGAAGAGTGGTAAAGCAGCTGGTATCTGCGGCATACCAGCTGAACTGTTAAAGGCTGGTGGTGAACCTATGGCACGGGGGTTACATGCTGTCCTGGCTGCCATCTGGCAGTCTAGTTCCGTTCCTCCTGACCTGTTGAGGGGTGTGGTCATCCCTCTCTGGAAGGGGAAGGGGGACCGTTGGGACTGCAGCAATCACCGAGGCATCACACTGCTCAGTGTACCAGGCAAGGTTCTCGCCCACATCCTTCTGAGACGTATCAGAGACCATCTACTGAGGCACCAGAGACTGGAGCAATCCGGATTCACTCCTGGTAAGTCCACAATAGACCGTATCCTCGCGTTTCGAGTCATTGTAGAGCGCCGTCGTGAGTTCGGGCGTGGGCTGCTCGCAGCCTACATCGACCTCAAGAAGGCGTTCGATACGGTGCATCGGGAGTCACTTTGGGAGATCCTGAGGCTGAGAGGAATACCAACAAGGATTATTGGACTAATAGCAAGCCTGTATACTGGTACTGAAAGTGCTGTAAAGTGTGGTGGGGGCCTGTCGAGCTTCTTTCCTGTTAGTTCAGGAGTGAGGCAAGGCTGTGTCCTTGCACCAACTCTTTTCAACACTTGCATGGACTGGATACTGGGCAGAGCTACTGTTCAAAGTCATTGTGGGGCAACGCTGGGCAATATCAAGATTACAGACCTTGACTTTGCTGATGACGTTGCCATTCTATCTGAGTCTTTGGAAACCCTAGTAGCGGCTCTCGATGCATTTAGCAATGAAGCGAAGCCCCTGGGTCTAGAGGTCTCCTGGACCAAGACCAAGGTCCAGGAATTTGGGGACTTGATAGGAGAACCTGTTCAGTCGGTACGTGCTTGCGGCGAGGACATTGAAGTCACAGAGAGCTTTACATACCTTGGTAGTGTAGTTCATAACTCTGGGCTGTCAGACCATGAAGTCAGCAGACGGATTGGCCTGACAGCAGGGGTCATGAACTCTCTCAACAAGAGTATTTGGAGATGTCGGTACCTGTGCAGAAGGACCAAGCTTCGGGTTTTCAAGGCCCTGATAATGCCAGTTTTGCTATACGGTAGCGAAACCTGGACATTGTCCTGTGCCTTGGAGGCTCGTCTTGAAGCCTTTTGTAATAGGTCCTTGCGCCAGATCATGGGGTACTGTTGGCGGGACCATGTGTCCAACCAACGGTTGCACCGTGAGACCGGCACAAGCCCTGTTATCTGCACAATCCGTGATCGCCAACTCAGGCTATATGGCCACCTGGCTCGCTTTCCTCAGGATGATCCTGCCCATCAGGTCGTCTCTATTCGAGACAACCCTGGGTGGAGGAGGCCTTTGGGACGACCGAGGAAGTCATGGCTTGGGCAGATCGACCAAACCTGCCGTGAAGAACTAGAGATGGGCCGAGTCCCTGCCTGGCGCCTAGCCATGAGGGATCCTCGTAGGTGGAAGCGAAGGGTGGATGCGGCTATGCGCCCCCGTCGGCGTCAGCCCCCATGATGATGATGATGATGATTAGTCTAAAATTCTTTTTGGAATTCCCTAAAGTCTGAGAATCTCCCATAAAGATTCACAATGCACTGAGTCAAATGCCTTCTTAAGGTTCATGTGGGCTACAAGCAACCCGTGATCAAACTCACAATGGCTTTCCATAATGACTCTTTAAGTGCTTGGATACAGCCTATTGTGGACTTTCCAGGAGTAAATATAGATTGCTCTTGTCTCTAGTGCCTTTGTAGGTGGTCATGGATCTGTTTAGGAGAATGTAAGCAAAAACCTTGTCTGGGTATACTGAGCAATGTGATGCTATGGTATACTTCATCTGCATGCAGATTTCTTACCTTCAGCTTACAGATTGCCTCCTTTACCTCAGTCAGGGTAGGAGGTTTTTCATTGATGGATGGATCCATCACAGGGATTAGAACACCACTTGCATCCAAACAAACTGCTAAAGGGTCTATCTGCTCAAAACATACAGACCAATGTTTGTGAATCCAAACATGATCTGAGATTATCTGTCCATCCATTGAAGGGACTGCTGTCATCTGTGAGGAGGCCTTTGAGTTCAGCTTGCTCAGGGCTCACTAGGCATGACGAAGATAATTTTCTCAGAAATGACCTTCAGACTCCCCAGTAAGATGCCTTACATACTGTTCCTTGACCTTTCTCAATTTTATCCAAGCCCTGTGCTCTAAAGAACAGCACAATTCCCGTTTGCTATCCAGTTGAGCTCTGCGATATGCATCAGTGGCCTCCAGTATCTACAGCAAGATGAACATCTGCCATGTCCTCAGGTGATTGCCAGTGGACTCAGCTCTGTGACGAGTGTTTTGTGCTTAAAGGAATCCCAGAGAGCTACAGGACCAGTTAGGTTTTTGAGTATTGCAAAGCAATCAGAGATAGCTGTGGCAAATCTTTGGGCAAACTTTCCCCATAATCAGCCCAAATGAAACACTGGGGTGG
>NC_091568.1:21080518-21081670 GCF_042767895.1 Penaeus vannamei
ATATGAACTTATTACCGCCCTGTGCATTATTTATCGAGATCAAGTAAAGAAAACTATGCTTTCTATTTTGTAAATTCAATTTAGTTTAAGAATTATTGAATGTAGTGTGAAAAAATGCTGAAGAAAATTTGTTAATGATGAATGATTTTGACATTTCAAGATATAATATGTAGTGCTTAGTGCATTTTGAAGTTCCTTCTATAAAGAGATAAAGAAACTTTTAGAGATATGACAAAATTGTAAGTTCTAGGAGGTCCCAAACATAAAAAAAACTTCTGTGTTAAAGGCCTTCGAAGTTTTGAAATTCTTCATTATTTTTTCATACACTTTGCTTGCTAATTGTCTACTCTTACAGATTAAATGAGAGACCAGGCACTTCCCTTTTTATTGTTTATTGTTTCATTCAGATTGGTTTTATTGTATGTTTGTAACTACCAAACAGAATATCCTGTTACTGAAAAGTTTTCCACCACTGTTATCATGCCACCTAAGTAACTGTTCAAATACTTATTGTGCTATTATTGTAGTCACCTGTATCTATTTATATACTTGTAGGTGCTAAATGATTTGGATGGGGAACAAATTAACTATGTTATAAATGTTTGTTTTCTCAGACCCAAACTATCAGCTGGTGGAGCCATTCAAACGTCTTCCAAACAGAAGATGGCATGCAGATTATTATGTTGAGATCAAGAATCCTATTTCTCTCTCTCAGATCAGGAAGAAAATTGTGGTATGTTAAATTTTAATAACTTTATAACTGTATATAACCTAGTAGATATGTTGGAAATGCAAAGTAGTTGCATAATGAAGTGATAACTTTTTTCCTGTATTTTATTTTGACAGAAGGGAGAATATCGTTTTATTTCTGATATGGTTGATGATTTCAACTTGATGTTCGACAATGCTCAGCAGTATAACCGACCAGACTCCAGGATATATAGAGATGCTGTAAAGCTACAGAAATTTATCCAAACTAAAGCTGATGAACTAATGGAGGATGAAGTAAGTGTTCGTGAGTATAAGACAGTAATGCAAAATTAATATAATTTTAGATTTGAGAAATATATAAAAGATATGATGATGATACACTATCATGTAGAATTTTCCCTGCATTGTGTCTAAAGGCATTTAGGCCTTATCATATTCCTT
>NC_091568.1:21087170-21094670 GCF_042767895.1 Penaeus vannamei
GGGTTTCTTTCAATGACCTCTAGGATGAATGGAGTAGCAATGTACTGATTTCACGTCTTGGTCTTAGAGGCAGCCGAGTAATTCTTCTCCGCAATCTGACCAATCTTTCGTATCGACTGGGCAGTTTACTGGGGAGACAGAGACAGTTCCAGTACAAGTTTAGATTTGATAATGCTATAACTTCAGTTTCAGATGTGACTTACGAGACGGGAGCAATCGTGTCAGGTACGGAAAGGGGCTCTGCCCGCTTGTTTTTTGGAGGCATTGTTGAAAGAGTAGTATTGCCCGAGTAAGGAGCTGTAGAAGGGATCATGAAAAATTGGTCCCATTTAGCTGGGCTAAATAGAGTATTTAAGATATTTATAGGGTTGGTGGTGGTAGACAGTTGTAATATGGAGGATGGTGTGTTTGATGAAGAAGGTTGTGGGGGTAGAGGTGATGAAGTAGAGGAAGTTCATCAAATAGGGAAGTAACTGAGGTAGAGCAGGTATTAGTGAAATGCGAAAGATTAAGGGGCTAGAGCGATTGAGTGAATTGCATTGTATCTGTGACTGGGGAAGGAGTAGGGACATTGTTCAAAGAAAAGAAAGGTGGCTGTTGGAGAAGTAGGAGAAGAATCAGGATGAGAAAGGGGGACTGGGGAAGGTGGTGAAGTATCAGGAAGAATCAGGAAGGGACGGGTCAGGAGGACAATATTGTGATAGAGAGGATTCATTTGAGTATTCAGGTGGGAGCGGTAGAGAGGGTGGGGTATGTTGGGAGGGTGTAGGATGAAGGGGGTTGGAGGGAACTTGGGGAGGAGGAGGATGGATATCTGCAAATACTTCAAATGTAGGAGTAGGAACAGAGGGATTGGTGGGGTGGATGAGGGAGCAAAGAGTTCCCTTGGGTCATCTTTTGGATGTTTTGGATGTCTTCAAGGGTGTCTGTGGAGGGGAGCTGGGTGAAAAGGATTGAGAAACAAAGGTTCTCTTGTGTGGAGAAGAGTAGATAGATAGATATGCGAAGAGCAAAAGAGAAAGGTATAGAAGAGGATGTAGTAGGAGGGGTGGAGTGGAACATCTAGGTTGCCTGGTGCAACAAATAAAGGGAGGAAGAGGGGTCGTTTTCGGGAAAGTGGTTGAGATTGAAGTATCTGGATTTAGACTGGAAAATGAATTTGACTGGGAAATAGGGTGAGTAGAGGTAGGATGGTTTAGGTATTGTGAAGAGATACTGGGGTAGATGAAGAAACCCCTTGTGAAAATGGTGGGGGAGCAGAGCAAATGACTATTTTGGAACAAGTTCAGAAAGAAAAACCTCATCGTCATGCTTCCTGTCTAGTCTCACATAGAATGAGGTCTAGTTTGAATCTGAGGACTGCTACCTAACATTCGAGCTTATAAGCAGGGTAGCTCCTATAAAATATATTATAATGGTGCAGCTAATTGTGTTTTTGGCCAGAATCGTTCAGTTGGTGATACAAGCATGAAATTTGGTATGAATGTTATCTCTAAGTCACTTTTCGGAATAAAATGCTGGCCATCCAAAATTCCAATATGGCCGCCAGCACAGTGAAAATGGTTAAAAACAGTGAAAACTGTTAGTCTTTGTCCATTTATTTGAAACTTTTGGCCCCAAAAAAGGACTGGTAATGCCAGGGTGGCAAAAAGGTGAGCTCTTCTTGTCTATAAAATGCCCCTATGGCTTGTGAATCACAGAGCCCCTGGCAGTCAAGTCCTATGCAAGCCTTCCCAAGGAGCGGTGGGGTGGACTATGGGTTCTGGCTCTGGGTAGATGAAGCTCATTAGCTGGTTAAGGTAGTTCATCTAATAGGGGATGGAAAACCAAAATTAAACCACAGGGAGGATCTGGCTAGTTTTAGGTTTAGTATTCCAAATGCTATCTAATCTACCATAGGATTAGATAGCCACACCTGAATTGACAGGATGTGCCAACCGAGCCAAGTGTGACGGGTTTTAACACTATGCGGATGGTGTACAGATCGCACAGGTAGTAAATGCATACAAGGATAAACCCTTGGCCTACACCACTTCAAAGACTCTTATCATGGATACCAAAACAAGACAACAAACTGCTGCAGTACAACAGCTACTCCAAGTACAGGGAAGGTTCAAAATCTCTAAGGCATGCCAAGCATCTTCAGGACCACTAGAACACTTAGCGAACTCACCTCACCCACCAAAGCATTAGCTGGTTATGAACTGATTTTTGTGCATGTTCTTCAAACACCCACAATACCTCAAAAATCAAAGTATTAAATTAACTGATCTTTCAGCTGATTTTTGGCCCTGCATTATTCTACAACAATAGTCTGGATAACTGACTATATCCATGATATCCAATTTATAACAGGCCAAGCATTTAACTTGCTCATGGTGACAGATGGAGAATGGACACTAAAATTCCTTTGTGTTCACAGATCTCGACTTTGGACATGGTTAATAATGGGTTAATACACCCAACATATCTGACTATCCAATAGTTATAAAAACAAGATCATAAATAGCCATATCAATCGAGTTATATGAGCAAACATGTGGCAATACCATGGGACTTGGAATATGTTGCACACTTGGCAGTTATTTGGCAGCCATATTGGAAAATGGCCACCATAAAAAAATCCTACGAGACCAGTCATGTTCCCTCTTTAGTCAGTAATATCATGGAAAAGAAACTCACAAGATATCTCAATAATTACAGCATTTATACAACAGTATGTTGATTTTTCACAATTAGGCAACACATGGTAGCCATCTTGGAATTTCATGTGGCCAGCCCTTTTTTCTTAAAATCCAACATGCAAGGAATAATTCTGCCGAATTTGAGATTGAACAATTCTTTGGGTTATCTGCTCCACTATTATCGGAGTCTGCACAATTGGCACATGTATGTAACTGAGGAAGGGCAATTTGAATGGTCAGGATCAAATTAGTCACATAGGGCTGCGGGCTGTGGAGCGACAGTGTTTGGCTGGGTGGCCAAAACGCCAATATTTCTAACATTGATGAGGAAGGGGACGATATAGTTGCACATGGTAGGACAATCTGCCAATATAAACTTCATGGGGAAGGTCATGTCTATAGAAGCTAATCTTGGAATGGGAATTATGCTGGCCTCTGGAAGGAACAGTGTACCACACTGTCACTGCATCATAAACAGCAAGGCAGGTAAGTAGGTCACTTTCACAGTCTGATCAGTCTTTGTTGTAGATAAGAAAAGCATTTGGGGGATAGAAACAGTTCCAGTACAAGTATTAATAGAGTAAGGTTTGGCAGGAGTGGTTTGCCAGTGAAGTCAGTTAGGGATGATAGTACATGAGCTTGGGATTCAGATGTAGCTGTGATAAGGCGTGAACAATTGGAGCAACTGCAAAATGAATTAAACCTCGCCTATTTGTTTTTGGAGGCACTGTTGAAAGAGAAGGGTATTCTCAGAATAGGGAGCTGTGGGGAGAATGAAAAAAGAATTGATCCCACTTGGCTGGGCCAAAGAGAGCACTCTAAAGGATTTGAAGGACGAGGGCAAGAGGAAGATATGGTGGTGTGGAGTAGAGTAATTCTGTGGGGAGGAAGACAATAAGGATGAAAGGCAGTAATACGGGAAGAGGGTGTAGACATTGAAGAGGACTGTGCAGTAGGAGATAGAGAGGAGAATGTTGGGAGAGAGGAAGGAGTGCTTTCTGGAGGTTGAGTAAAAACCTGGGTGGGTGTTGTCAGTAAATGTCGAAGATGGGGTATTAGTATCATTGGTTGTAGCTGTGGTCAAAGGAGGAGCAGGGGTTGCAAAACCATCAAAATCAAATTTGGATAGGCTAGTTGATGAAGGGGGTAAGCCTTAATGCCCATATTGAGAGTAAATAACCTTTATTATTGGCCATGGTCAGCCTGAATAAAATGGGGAAAAGAAACAGTCTACCCCTCAGGGTCCCCATAAGGGATAAGGGATAGGCAATTAACCAAGGAAATGCTGTACCCATGGTTTCCGGAAGCCATTCATGACTCACATAAAGCCAGCCTTTCATCCTTTCAGCACAGCTCTCTCACCTTAGGAATGGGACAGAAGAAGGGGATGAAGATGATATGGAAGAGGAAGGAGAAGAAAAGACCAAGCAAAATTAGTTGAGGTGAGGGCTGAGCCCCAAGGTAGGTAGATCCCCTACCTTGAGTCTCAGTCTCTGTCTCCTAAGCCCTCCCACAACAGCAACGAGCAAGGTATTGGGAGGGGCCTTGAGTAGAAGTTAATGAGATATTTCCACTGTCATGGCATGCATGCACATTCTGCCATGATTACTACATAAGACAGAAGAGTGAGCTGCATAAATAAAAAAAGAATCTCTCTTTGTATGTAGATTAAAGATATGCAGCAGAATAGGAACCTATAATAATAATAATAATAATAATGAAAACACCACCACCATCAGACAGGAATAAGTGATGGTGTTATTACTCTATCTCTTTTTCATAAAACCATGATCTCGGTCCTCCCCAATGAGAAAAATTACCTACACCAGATAAAGTTATTGCATTAAAGAATACAATTTACCAAATTGAGCCAGGAACACACTCATCTATAAAAAGGGGATAACAAGAGTATAATTTAACACAACCAAAAGTAACTCATATCTCAGAGGACAGTGTATGGTTGTGTGTCCCTGTCTATGTTCAAAAAGGTTCATTTATTTGTTCCTTAACCCTTAGCCTCTGGATAGTGCAGGGTTCAACAACATGGCATGGCGTGACTCCAGGCAACATATCATTCATCATTATTATGAGGCATGCATTACATTTTATGGTATTCTTCTTAAAGGAGAAAGGGAGGTTGAATGCTATGACTGACTAGTGATTTGTATAAAGGATGAATCATTTGCCTGTTATACCTGGAAGATAGACTGTTCCCAAAAACATTTTGCTCTATTGCTGCAGAAGTGAACCTTCTGCAGCAATTGGTGCTCTGCCAGTTCATATGACTGTCTTTAGGTAGGATACACAAACATATAGTACTGAAGCCATGATAGTAGCAGCCTTGTATATAACTTCATACATACTCATGTTTAGTAAAAATATTATTATTATTATTATTATTTTTACCCCTCAATAAAACCACACTCTATCTCATACACATAGTATATTATACCTTATTTATTGAATTAGACTCTAATGTACATGATCAGACTACTACAGATTTGATCTAGCGACAAAAATGCATATCATGCATCTCTGATTATGCAAAAACATTAAAAGGAAGGAAGGAAGGAAAAAAAGAGATGAAGAAGAAAAAAGAAAGAAAGAAATATAGAAAGGAAAAGAAAAGAAAAGAAAAGAAGAAGAAGAAAAAAAAAAAAACATCATCTCACTTTACGGGTGTAGTGCAGCGAGTGCTATGCACCAGCCACATCTGAAAAAAGCCTTGCAGACAAGCCCAGTTGGCCACACATACTACCTGGAATGGAGGCCCAGTGAACCCCATATTCTCCTGGGGGCACTGGATTCAGCTACTGCTGCCAGTTTTATTTTAATAATTTTGTTTGCACTTAAATAGGTGTACAAGTGCTCAGCCACCAACGAGTCGATAAGTAAGTATATATAACCTCACCTGATTTCCCCTTTCCTTAAAGAGTCTGGATTTTTTTTCTCCATTGCTGTTAATATCAGTGATGTTATTTTCTATTATCTTTATGATTATTAAAATATTATCAATAATACTAATGGCAATGAAGAATATTAGAATCTTTCTGAAAATCAAGGACAAAGGTAAACAAGTGAGATAGGAAGAACTAGTAACTAACTCCTTAGTAGCTAAGCACTTGCAGAGACATCTAAGTGTCAAAACAATTTAAAATAAAAGCAATTTAAAGTGGACATGACCTGTGCTTTTATCATCCTTACATCGAGTTCAAACATCTTCACATGACTGATAACACAATATTGTTTCAAAATATGATTCCTTTGATTTTTACATGAGCATCACTTTTGTCATGGTGAAATTTAAGTACTTTCTCTCCTATGTCCACATAATGTCAGTTGTCTGAAAAATTAAATATTAAGTATCAACTATAAACTAAGAGGACAATATTGTTTTTGAAAAAAAATAAAGGTGCTAATACAGTAAATGTAAATAATGTATAGTTTTATTGTGCATTTTTGCATTGAGATTTTTAAAAAAGAAATATAAATTCTGTCGTGTCAGGGAGAGCTAAAAATTGAGGTCCCAGCTTTTATGCATTGAACAAGTGCAAAACCCATTTCACATCTCATAAATATAGAACTATATTACTGATAATGCTCTATATATATCTTCTAAAACTACTTCCTTAACCCATTAGTGACGGGTGTCCCATATATGAGACACCTGAAAAAATAAACATTGCCAGGCGTCCCGCCAGTGTGACGCTATATCAGGGCTCGCGCTCCGACGCAGCAGCGGGCCGTGGCCAGTGGGCGGACAGACTCCGGGGAAGCTCCGCCCGCCGATTTTGTAGCCGCACGGAATATTTTATTTTTGGCTTCAAAATATACCAGCGCGAATGGGTTAAAAGCAATGCCAAATGTGGGAGTATTACAATTACAGTTAACTTGGTAAACCTACATTCTACCTATAGATCTTATAGCCTTAAAATCCTTATTCTATTGCATATTTGATGTTTACAGTATGTTACACAATCTGGGCTCGGAAAGCACTTGCAATAATTTACAAAATTTTGTACTCGTTATTTTTTTCCAACCCACTTTCTAGATATTTTCTAAAGCATATTTTGCACCTCTATTAATAAGACTGTCTGGGGAAAAAATCAAAATATATACATTCATAATATGAAACAAAATATGGATAGGGAAATATACCATTGATGGTAATACAAATTATGTAATGGAGGAGTACTAAGACAAAGAATTGATGGAGAAGAAAAAACAATAATAAAAAGGAAATAACAGTACAATATTCAAATGAGAAAAAAGTTGGCCAAAGGTGATAGCCAATTTCCTATTGAGTATATTTCTATATTGACCAACTGTCCTCAATAGATCAGCACATAAATGTTCTCTTAATCTAGATTTAACCCTTATCATAAGGACCATATTCCAAGTGAGTATCACATGAATATCTTTAATAAAATAGTATAAGCACATGAATTATCTATTTATTATTTTTAAATTAAAAAAGGAAAATCTAAAAAGATCAAATCCAAAATATATTACTGGATCTAAATAACATAATAAAATTACAAATAAAGTATCTCATTTCAATGCAGTCCTATCCCTGAAGAGAATGGTATTGAAAGTTTAATCTTCTGTTATCAATAGTCTGTATTATAGTACTGAAGTAAAGAAAGTAGGTAATAATGAATTTCTCTACTTTCATCCGATGTAAAAATAATTATACATTTCATCCGAAGTAAAAAAAGGTGGCCTGACTATCACAGTGCATAATTAGCGCTGCATGCTGTTATGAAACATAAAATACAAATGAAAAATATAACTCTTATATAAAGTCAAATACATA